>NW_019384462.1:1346774-1456144 GCF_000671375.1 Centruroides sculpturatus
AAGATAATTGAATCCTTTTTCTTTTATAGAATTATCGCAGAGAAATTTGCATGTATTGTAAGGATGATCAGCTATTGGATGCTTTTCACGTGATTGCTAAATGCTCTAAGTTAGAAAAAATTCGGGAAAGTGTGTTTGGAACTTCTATTATTCCGTTGGAGAATTTTTTGGAACTTATTACTAATATAAGTAATTTCGATTTAATTAATTTTGTTCAAAAAATTAAATTATTTTTAGGTAATCTTTGTTGATTTTTTATTTTGTTTTAGTGATCCCTTGTACGGAGTGACGTACATCGTTGTTTATTTTGCATATTGGAGTATTCGTTTTTGCCGAAAGGTGGCATTTGTTTTTTCCTTAAAAGTGTGCTTGTGGCTAAGAAGTGTTGGGAGACTATCCACATTTTGGATAAGATAATTGAATCCTTTTTCTTTTATAGGTGGGTGTAATTAATGTTTTTTTTCTTTATATAATGATGTTTTTGGTTGGATAGTTCTCCCCATGATGAATTTTGTTATTATGTTATATGTTTATATTTGGATATTTGGCTTTCAGATATTTATTTTTGATGTTTTTTGATGTTTATAATAATACTTGTATAATTTTTGTTTTGATTTATGTATATGTTAATTTTCTCTGTAATAATGGATGGATTATGATATTTTTTTGTAATGTACACGTAACGAATTATTGTATACCCCGCATCATGGGCTCTGCCTAGTATGTCTAAATAAATAAATAAATAAATATTTGTAATATTAATAGTTATATTCATTAAACAGGAATTAAAAGGAAGAGATGAGGAGAAAGGTAAAAGATATAGAAAAGTAAAGACAAAATATAAATGTAAACCATATTTTTATTTGCATTCTTCAAATGCAAATAAAAATATGCATTTGACAAATTGAATTTTTTGGAAATTTCCCATTGAATTTTAATGGAAATTTATTAGCAAATAGTATTTACCATATTTAGAATAAGCATCTTATGTAGACAAACTAACTACATACAACTTTAATCATAAAATAATCAGTGTAGTACATTTTTGCTCTTTATCAGACTATGGATTAATTCATTTAAAATCCCATCTGAAATGCATATATCATAAGTTCATCATCTGTGTTCTAGTATAGGATCTTCCAAAATTAATACTACTGTTTTAAATTATTGTAATTATAGTAATTATTATCCATGAAGAATGTGATGTACATAAATCGATAGAGTAGCCATCTGCGCTTTCTCCCATCTGCATTCAAACGTCTTAATATATACTACATCAAGAAAATGCCATAAATGAAAATGATGACCCTGCAGTAGAGAAAGTGTTTTAAGTTCTGCAGTTTGCCCAAGTTGGAATCACTCTTCATTGTGCAAAAACAATTCATTTGCAGGAGCCTTAGAATTGTGACTGCTGTGGGAGGAATGATGATGGATATACCATAGGGAGTATAGGAAAATTTTGAGTATTGGTCGGATGTGTGTTGTGCAACATGAGGTGCATGCATTGATAAAACGTAATCGTCAAATGCAAAACTTGGATGGTTTTTCCAATGTTTTAATTTATGTTACAATGTTTTTGGATAATAATTAGCATAATTACATATAGTTGTATAATCACAATATATATGCAGTCTTATAAGCAAAATTAGTATTAATCAAAACCATAATTTTATTTTTTAATTTTTATGGTAAAATTTATAATTATACTTAATCATAATATGAACATGTATAATAATTGATTTATCACTGAATAACATGAATAATAACATGAAACCAACATGAATAATAATAATAATACAGTAGAGCATCGATTATCCGACCCCCGATTAACCGTCACATCGGTTAATCGACTGTTCTAGTCGGCAAATTTCAAGTGTCCACTAGTGATGTGGCACTACAATATTTGGCTATGTCTTGGCTACTTTAATATTGTTTTTGCTAAATTTTTGCGTGTTTTAGCTGACAACACTGGCTTGACCATGAAAGGGAGGCCAGTATTTAAACAAGATTTAATTTTATAATTACGAGTGGTTGTTTTGTGAGCAATAAAATAATTTAAAAATATTTTTTAACGATACAATAGCTACGATTATTATTTTTTAAAAAATTTTGTTAGGCTTAACATCGATGAAAATTCAACGTGAAGTATGTTAATAGCGATATACTAATATACTAATTACATGGGATATACTAATATGCTAATATACTATACTAATAATGTATTTTTTTCATTCTTTTCGATTAACAGAATTTTTCAGTTATCCGACCAGCCTCAGTCCCCAATTGAGTCAGATAATCAATGCTCTACTGTAATAATAATAATTATTATTATAACTATTATATTTAAATTATATTTTATTTAATTATTATTGAATTTTATACATTGATGAACTATTTTAAAATTATAAATTCGTATTATTCTTACTTGTAAAAACACCCAATTTCCATTCTTTTTTGCATTGTTAATAATATTTTCTGCAACAGGACCTTGTCTTTGGCCTAAGGATACCGTATATATTCTAAAAGCAATAAACAAAAACATTGTTTAAGAATTGGTCTTTTCTGTGTACGAGTATATGACATAAATAAACTAACGAAAAAGTTTGGCACAGATAACAACATAAGGTCTTTTTTATGCTGAAAATTTATAAAAACTGAATCAGAGGAAGATAGCAAATTTGAAGAAAATTATGATATCACAATGTAATGTTTGTATCAATTCATGACTCCATCAATTCCAAGCGAAGTCAGATTTTTGAAGCATGAAAAAATTAAAAACAATAGTATAAAAATATTGTTTCTTTTATTTTTTTTGATTGATTCTATATTCTTAATTGCCATTCTTTTTGTCATGATTTGCCATTCACAGAAATCACACACAAAAACAGATAGAAGTCACGTTTCTCAGAGCAGAGCTTTGAGAAACAAGACTTGCTTGACCATCAAACTTGTACAAGGCAAAAAAAATGGGAATATAAAATAAAATATTTGACTTTTCCTCACAAGTTTACTCAACAACTGGAAGATAGTTTTGTTAATAGTTCAGTTTGGTGGTAGTTAGCTATCTTTGGTTCTCGAGTTCAAACTGTTCTCTTAATATTATTTACTAGCTCAATAGTCACTAATGTATTCACTTTGATTTCTATTATCTCAGCTCTTTTGACTTCACTTTATACATGAGTGAATAAATAGTTACACACATTAATTTGGTGAGTCAATAATGACTATTAAATTCCTCACATTATGATACTAATTTATCTGTAAAAGTTTTTTCATTGTTTGTAAATAACTTATTTTGTTGTTTTTGTAGTGTATATGTTTTGTATCGTTTGAGTCTACGTGCTTTGGCTGTGAGTTTTTGTTTTAGTGTATCAATGTATTCTGTAATGTGTGTGTTGTGATGATGTTCATATTTTGTGTGTGTTTTGATTTTCTTGAAAATGTTTTTGAGTTGTTTCTTTAAATTGGGTGTTATGTTGTTTTTAGTGTATTGTGTCAGCCTGCCTAATTGCTGTCTAATGTCATTTATTTGTGTTTCTATTCTTCACTGCCAGGCAGGCTTATGATAGAATTGTGTTTTGTGTGTGTTTGTCTGCGATTGTATTTTCAGTCCATGGTGTGTTACTACTGTTACTGCCCCAGCATAAACTAATGTATGAATGTCTGAGAGTGTAGAAATTGAATGAATATAGTTTGGTAGTAAGTGAGTGTTTACATAATTTAGTGTTTTTCCTACTACCTTTGACATGCTGGTTTTTGGTATTTGTAGTCTTTGTGTGGGATCTATGCCTGTATATTTAGTGAGTGTTTCCTGAAATATAAGTAAGAGCGTATTAACTAAATCTATGTCTATGTTATCAGTGATTGATGAGGAAGTGTCTGTAGTATCATTAGTGGTGGTTGTTGTATGTGTGCTATTATCAATGCTTGTTGCTGGATTATCCTGACAGGTTACATGATCTTCATTTGTGGGATAAAGTTGTTGTGTATAATTGTTCTTTTTTGATTGATAACACTTTGTTCAATGACAGTGAGGTGAGGATATTGTTGTGTGAATCTATGGTGTAGTTGTCTATATGCTGTCATGTTTGTTTCGAGTCTTGTGATGGTGTAGTAAGTACGGATGATAAACTTGTTTATTTCTATTGTCCATTTCATCCATTGGCGTGGTTTTCCAGCCTCTGTGTTCTGTGGATGCATTGCCACAGAAACATCAAGGCTAGGTTGATTCCTCACATCTGTTGAGGGCATTGCAGTAGCCATGCTTGGGCCGGTGCTGCTTCTGCCACTGGTAACCAAGGGAGACTGTGGCTTATTTTTTGAACATGAGCCTCTGCCTAACCCATGAACACTGACCTTGTTAACTTGGGCGACATCCGAGCCGGTATCACATTTAGACCTGGTTACTACCACGATAAATATCTCCACATAACGGTGTGGTCACTCTTAGTTTCATTTCTTCCCAAAGACCTTATTGGCATGGATGTCCCTACCAGGAGCTTGTGCTCCAGCCTGCATTGCTCTATGGATCAGTAAAATTACTGGGCTCTCCCACCATGATGAGGTGGTAACCACGGGAAAGTTGTTATTATTATTTAAAATCAAGATTTATACTCATAAATCAATTTATATAAATTAAAATACAGGAAAATAAAAACAGTTTTTTTTTGTTGATAACTTTAAAAAATTTTTAGATTTAAGTACAGAGCATTTCTTTCAAAATAAGTTTTGTGTTATTAATATATAAAAATAATATTTGTAAAGATATACCTGTCCAAGTAGTCTTTTTTGGAAGCAAACTTAAGAAATGCACTCATGGGATCTGATCCGGAACTCAAAATAAATATTAATGGCGTGATTTTAGACATATCTTGAAATAATGTTTGCAGATTGATTGGCGGATTTTCAATAAATAGAGGACCCATGTGATGAATAATGAATTCAGTAATGGCCGGTATAATCTGAAAAAATCAATGATTAACATGATAAAACTATAAAACAACAATTAATTATATACATAGTTAATATTACAGTAAGGTCTTGTTTTACATGAGATTGATATATGTGGATTCTTGGCTATGAATGGATAAATAAGAATGGATTAACCTAACCATTTGCCCTCCACCGAAACGGTGGAGGGCAAATGGTTAGGTTAATCCATTCTTATTTAATACAGTAGAGCTTCGTTTATCCGAATTAATTGAGAAATGGGGTTGTTCGGATAACTTATTTTTCGGATAACCGATTATGTACGAAAAAAACATATTAACCTGTCCCGTGTTGAAATTTTTCTCTGTTGCGTATCGCTTCGCGTTGAATTTTCGTCAATGTTAAGCCTAACGAAAATTTTTTAAAATAATAATCGTGGCTATTGTATCGTTAAAAATTATTTTTTTATTTTGTACAAACAAAATAAATATATTGAAAAATATAAAAACAAAAAAAATATACTTTAGAAGTTGATCTACTATCAAAAACGTTTGATTCAACACGACAGTCCTCAGAAAAACATCACACAATAGTGCCAGTGCTGCCAGCTAAAACACATACACCAACAAAAAAATATTGGAGTAGCCCAAGATATAGCCAAAGATTGCAGCGCCACAGCACTAGCGAAAATTTAAATTTGCCGACTGGAATGCTTTCGGATAACTGACTTTCGGATAAACGACGCTCTACTGTACTAATGAAACTAATTCAAGTTGACAAAATGATGCTTATCTGACTGATTCAAACACAGAGGGCTATCAAATGCTACTCATTTGTTGAGTATATTGGTTTGCATGTTTTTCTGAAATGGTATGTATAATACAGTATAATAAAGTTTTGCTCTTTAGTCCAACATTAGTGAATCAACCAAATTTATTATAGTAAAAGTATGTTAAATAAAACATTTTAAACATTTATGCAGCCATTTTTAACTAATAGAAAAATGTCTAGGCAATTGTCTGAACTTATTTGGAGTGGAGCACAAATTTATACTTCAATTTTTTTTTTTTTGATGACATGTAACACCCATGTGAAACAAGACCACACTTTAGAGAATATCTAATTAAAAATAATTTTAATTTTCATTTGATTTCATAAATAAAGTTTATGTACAGAATTTTTTTTATGTTATTTATTGTAAATAATAACACCAAACTATACAATTTAACATTTATAAAATATGAAAAATATAAAATTTTATAAATCTTAACTTGATTTTAAATATGGTAAAAGCTCATTTATTTCACTATCTTTGGTGTAAACAATTTCTGGTCACATAAGTAAAGTGGTCGTCAATATGGAATGAAAATATTGAAATACAGAGTACTGTTCTGAATACTGCTAAAAGTTTAATACAGCTTATAAAAGTAAACAAAAATAATAATAATAAATTCACATAAAATTGTGAGATTACAAGGGCACAGGGTCAATTCCCTAATTGCCACTTACATGTCAAGTTGGTAAAACTCGCCCATGTTGTCGTTTGGATGACTTTTATCGAGTAGAGAGGGAGGTGAGCAAGTCGGCAGGCATCCTTTCAGAGACAGGAGACAGGTTTAACAAAATAACAAAGCATTTATTATATGGCTAACACTAAAATACAGGAGGCTACACAGAGTTAAATGCATATATCTTTAGGTTATATGGGCTAGATGTGATTAATGTAAGATTATAAAGTCTATGATTGACAACTGCTTAGTCTATTCTATGACAGCTATGCCTACTTCTGTTACAAGAGAGAGAGAGGTTGCAGTCCGCTGATAATTATCTCTAAAGTTGGAGGAGTCCTATACAAGGTGATGACAGTTCTTTATGGAAGCGTTGGGCATTGTAGACGTCTTCTACTGTTGTCTTCTCCGGGGACTAGGTCAAGTCCGTTGCATGGAGGTGCGGGAGATGGGGAATCACTAAGACCGAATACAAGTTCCGTGTGCGAACTCCTGAGCTTCTGGTGGCTCGCACCTTTTATATAATTTTAGTGGGAAATCTAACACGTGATCGACTTTTGTTGACATTGATGGTGCATTCTTGACAGCTATGTGTCAACTTTCCCACTGACTTGTTACTACAACCAGCGACCTCTGATCTAATTTCTACCTCTCCGTTTTTTCTAATGAAGATGTTTACATTTTGAAAACAACTGACATTAATTTTTGATTTTAAGAGCCCCGTAAAAATCTGTGGGCTCACAAAATACATGGTACACATACAATGAATGCAATTTTTTGCAATAGGGTTCATTCAAGTACTATACAGAATAGTATGAAATGAAATTGAGACAGACTCAATATGTTTATGAAAAGGTAATAAAAGTTTTATTTAAATACTGTATTTTAACAGGAAAAGTATGAAAAAAAATTATTATTAAAATTAATAACTGTAAATGTGTAGAAGTGTCCAGTTTGAAAAAAAAATGTTAACAATTAAACTAGTTTCACATTAGGCTGATTGATATCTTTCTTTGTTCAATGTTGTGAATGATGTATCAGTGACATTAATTGATCATCACTAATGTATTACACATAATTATGTGAGATCGGACTTGGAAAAAAAAATTTTTTTTCGGGTGAAAAATTAATTAAAACTTGCTATAATTTTTCCCATGATTGTTAAAAGTGTAAAAGATAGGGTTTTATCCCTCTGTGGAGTCACTTCCCTTTCAAGATGAGACATCGAATGTGTCACCAGGAACTTGGCGACAAAAAACTGTTATTGGACATAGGTGCTGCAACATTGCCAAAAAAGGGTCAGGGTGAAAAGAGGGAGGACTCCCAATAAAAGACAAGGACTGATGATGACAAGGGTTCATTCATCAGGGAGAGCACATTCGTTTATCTTTCGGGAGAGAAATCCTTGCACCAGAAGTTTGTCCTCACTGGGTTGCCTCTTGCTTGGATACCTTCAGGATACTCCTCCATCTAGAGTGAACTCCTTTAAATTGACTTCTTTGAAAGTGAACTCCTTCCATCCAAGAGATCTCCATTTAAGTGAACACCAACAGTCCTTTGATTCGTCTCAGATTCCTTACCAGGTATCTATAGAATCTTATATGTAAGCTCTCTCTCTCTCAATGTAGAACATGAATTTGTTAAATCAGTTAAATCGTAAACACAACCTTTACTTTAATATTAATCTTTTGTGTAATTAGCTTAATAAATGGAAATTGTTAAATTTGTGTTGGGTGCACTTCCTCAATCCGTGCCATCTATTGTGTCGGATCTAACACTTACAAACGCAATCGCTTGCGTGTACAAGATGGAAATTGCGGCCATTTAGGTTTCTGTGTCTACCCAGAAGACACAGTGGTGTCAGTCCTGACAAACCTGTCATCGCAACGTGGTGTTGACCTTTCGGTCCCATAGTGCCAAAGCATAGGGGGAGCTTTGCGCATCGTCACAATTATATTTTTACAAAATTTAATCAGATATTCTGTAAAATATTGAATAAATATATAAGTAATTTGAATGTATGTCTCTTTAATCCGAATAAATAAATAAATCCGGTAGACTTCCTCACAGCTATCAGGTTAGGTACTCCTTTATTTCAATTTACAAATGCATTTCGAGCCTATGCAGTATCTAAGCCCCTCCTCACTGTAATGCTCAGAAGGCAGAACAGCGCTTTTCAAATTATACCAGTATACATTCAATGAATGTATAATGGTTGTGTTGTGTGTGGGTGACAAATGTAATACTGTGAATAATAGAAATTAAAACATTATGTATGTATGGTTTTTTTATAATTGTTAAATTATTTACTTATATTTGTAAAACTGTTACTTTTATTACAGTAATTCCGATAGTTTTTAAAGGATACACCATGTTTTAATAAAAAATACCTTGCATGGTATAGTCATATGTCAGAAAATATCATGTTGTTACTATAGTGCTGTGAGTTTATAAAAAGTGTATATCTACTGATTTTAACGTCAATTTTTACTGAATCTTTGTACTATTGTCACCCGATACAAACTCATGATTTTATATTGAAAAACATATCTAGGAGTACCATATAAGTGTACCAGTATAATTTGAAAAGCACTGTTCTGCCTTCTGAGCATTACACTGAGGAGGGGCTTAGATACTGCATAGGCCTGAAATGCATTTGTAAATTGAAATAAAGGAGTACCTAACCTGACAGCTGTGAGGAAGTCTACCGGATTTATTTATTTATTTAGATTAAAGAGACATACATTCAAATTATGTATATAACAGCTACCACATTTGACATTGAGATAAATATATGAGCTGTTGATTTTGAAAGTGGGACAAGTCCCCTCTAAAAAAAATATAAAGATATGATGAATTTATTAACCTATGTACTACCCATTCATCATGAATACTTAAAAATCTCACCATCTAAACAAAGTAATATAATTATATGCACGCAACTTATTACTGAATATTTTTTCTTATTTTATGCACTTTTTCCTATAAAATTAAATTTACTTTTTGTTTTATTGTAGCTTTTTGAAAAAAATATGGAATGTTGAAATAAAATAAATAAATGAATAAAATATTCAATTTTTTTGTTATTATAAATGCATTTCATTCAAAGAAAATCAACATTTTCAAAAAATAATTGCTTTTGAAAATGAGGCAAGTCCATTGGTGCATACCAAAACTATAATTTTTGCACCTAACACAGTAAACCATTATAGCATATTAAATTTACATGAAATAAGACCAAAAAAGTATAAAATAAGTCTATTACTATTTACAAATATTTTTAAACCCATTGAAATGCAAACCATTAAATAGCTAGCAATAACATAACATGGACTTGCTCCACTTTCAAAATCAGTAGCTCATATAAGGATTGCCTAATTCAGTGTTTCTCAACGGGGGCGATATCGCCCCCATGTGGGCGTTTTTCCATGTTGAGGGGGCGATTAGTATTTATATTTTATATTATAGTATTTATATTTTATATATAACAATTTATATTTTGGGGGCAAAAAACAATTTTCTGGGCAATATAGTAAAAGATTCTATTAAGAATAATTAGATATTTTATTTGTTATATTGTACAATAATTAAACAAATAACATTATACTAGTCACTAGTCTATTCAATGCAATACGAATTTGGCGTTAGTTCTTGGCCCTGGGCATCGGAATTTTGAAGTGAAGGGAGCGATACTACGTAACGGTTTTATTGAAGGGGGGGCGATACTATGTTGAAGTGGGCGACGATTCGTTAGAGGTTGAGAAACACTAGCCTAATTGAAAAGTGAACATGTTTCATATTTCATTGTGCAAAGTAGCAATTGGTGGGTTGCATTAAGAATTGGCATGAATAGATTTTAGCTTCAGTAATTGCATAATGATTTTAAGTTAGTTATGATGGAAGTGTCCAGAATTGAACAGCAGACAATAAAAAATTTGGTTTTTAGTGGTTAAAAGGAATAGGAATGCTGACATCTATAAATGAATAAAGCATATATATAGTAAACAGTTGTAGTGTCTGGAGATCACTGAGATTCAGCGTTAGTGTTGTGTAAGAATACTAAGGGCCTCACAAGAAAAGGAGGTCACACAATAAGTAATTCTGAACAACCACTTTATGATACAGAAGTTAATTAATGTACAGCACACAGATCTAACCTTCCTTAAGTTGGCACTAGCATAATATGCACTAGGGGCTTAACATCCCATAACATTAATACATTTATTACTAGGAAAAATAGCGATACTCAGTCTAACAAAAAAGATATTTACAATATTTACAGTGATGATCACATGTTGGTTTCCATTAATACACACTTATCATTGCTAGCGTAACCCAATGTCCGTTGTTACTAGTGGATTGCGGTACAAATTGATACTTGACAATTAACACACCAAAATAACCTTAGATACAGGTTATTTCCTTAACCTTTTTCATTGTCCACAAAGGTCTAGACTCGAAGGTCAATTGTTACCCGATGCAACTGGATTCTCTTCCCAAACGAAAAGTCCATTACGTTGTCCTAACTTCCAGTTGTAGATGTCGATCCTTCTTACTGCCATCTCATTGTCTTGGTCAGGGGCTCAAGAGTCTTAACCAGGCATAGTCCAGAAAGAAAAGGTGAACTGCCCATGTCCCACATGTGTTTTTATGTTTGCAGCCATCTGGGACTTCAGCCTTAGTCACATGGTGTCATGACAACCAATCCTGATTAAGCAGACAGCAGCCACCAAAAGTGGCATGTGACAAACAAAAAAAAAATGCAAATATACTAGTAACGTGACAAAAGATAGAAAACCCGATATGAACGACTACAAAGTACCTAATATAAAATAAGGCTGGGAAACAAAAATAGTGACGGAGCACTACACAGTAAATAAGTGGTGCAAGATTTACAGAGAAGCTTGCCAAGTCAATTCGGGATAAACCGAGACCAGGTCAGGTACATACCATAATCTCTGCTGCAGACAACATAATCAGAAATGACAGATAAGTTACAACTCGCACAATCAGTGCATCCACAAATTTGAACAATCATCCACAAACACCTCCAATTCAGAAAAGTCTATACACAATGGGTGCCAAAAATTTCACCGAAGATCACAAAATGTCACTGAGTCTACAGTACCTGATGCACTATAATAAAAGTTCCTCTTTTGTATTGTTGCAGGAAGTGAGACATGGTGTCACCATTGCACTCCCAAAATGAAGAACACAAACAAATAATGGAAACACTCATCCTCCCTGCACCTCATAACTCCATAACGATGCCCAGTACTGGAAAAGGGATGTTGACTTTTTTTTTTTTACTGCCGTTGGTTCATTTTATGCAACTACACACAACAATCAACTCAGAATGCTATTGTGAAACTCTGTCATGGCTGTGCAAAACAATAAAGTCTAAACACCCAGAACTCCTCTCAAAAAAGTCATCCTGCTTCACGACAATGCCCATCCCCATATGAGTGAAATCACTGCCACGTCACAAAAAATTCCACTAGAGATACTAGAATGTCTACCACATAGTCCTGATCTGTTGTCATGTGACTTTCACATTTTCAGACCTCTCAAGAAAGCTTTGCAAGAGTAAAGATTACTGTTAGATGGTGAGGTGAAGGATAGAATTGAAGAATTTTTTTACCAGCAACCACCAGAATTCTACATGTGGGATATCTCTGCTTGTAAGATGCTGGGATCTTTGCCTAAACAAACAAGGAAATTTCTTTTAGATTTGCAATAAATGTTTGCCAGTTCTGACATTTACACTTTTCATTTGGATAACCCTTATATAATTCTTTCTTGTTATTAGTGTTGCCACCTTTTCAAAATTGCTGACCTGGACATTTTAAAATTAGGATGTTATACTTGGAAATAAAAAAATTAGGTTTTTTATTGTGAGTAGAAAATAAATATTTTTTTTATTAGAAGGTAAACATGTATATAAGATATTATTAAAGTAATACAATAATCACATGTGGCATATTCAAAAATAATTAATGACAGTCTGATATTGATATTAATTGCAAAAATAATACATAAAAGTAAGAATAATAAATAACAACATGCCAACATTAATAATATTAAGTTACAAACCTACATTGTATCTGATACAATATATAATATAAATACGAGGCATGCACAATGTCATTTTACAGCCAAGAACTAAACAATGCACATGCAAGTTTTAAACCAGTTAGAGACTTGTGTTGGAAAAAACCTAATATTTGCAAGTTGATTTTTAAAAGTACATTTTCTGTCACTCTTAGCAGGGGCAGATGCCCCTGGCTAAGAGTGACAGAAGTAGAAGTAGTGAAATAGTGACAGAAGAGTGACTGATCTACATAGGGCTTAAGCTCTGGCCCCCCATATGTCAAGGGCCCACAAAAATTGAATTATTATCATAAATTTTTAATACTTTTTCATTAACAATGACCATGTATTATATAGTTAAAATAGTTAATATTAATAATATAATAATAATGACAATTTATAGTATTATTTGTATTAACAAAACATGGGGCACCATTGGACTTCAATAAACCCTAGCCCCAAAAAAACCTAGATCCTCCCCTGCTCTTAGCCTAGGGATAAGATGAGAATAAGTTTGGTTGGGGTATGAAGTTAATTGTTAACCATTAAAATAAAATACTTGCAAATATTTTTATAAATTTATTTTGTTTTATCATAATTTCACAAATTTCTACAAAAACCGGATAAATTAATAATTAATCCGAACCATGAATTTGAAAACTGGCCTGGTGGCAACACTACTTCTTGCATATTCTGAAGATAAATTTAATTTGTCAAGCATAAAATAAAAATCTTTGCAAACTATACCAATTGTATCGATGACACTCAATTCCATTTAAAGCACTTTAAACCATACGTGAAGTTTAGGAACTGGGATTTTCCCATTATGTTGGTCGCATAAAAGGAGAATGTCATTTTACAACATTCCTAACTTGGCCACTTAAATGAGGAGGCCATCAATGTAGAGTTTAATTTACATTAAAACTTATGCAGCTTTACAGGGGTATTTCAGGGGTGGCCACAAGCTGAAGTTTTACAGAAATTTTTAAAAACTAATACAATATGTAATTCAAGTATAAAACGTAATGACAAAAGTTTTATAAAGATTCCAGTTGTTTTGTTCACTTATGAATTTTTAAGATTAAAAAAAAACATTTTTTTTTTTCTTATATTGTTTAAGTTTTATATTTATTTTCTAAAGAAAGTTATTAAAATTTGTAGTTTTGAAATATAGAAACATAACTCATATTCCAATATTTATTCACTTCTGACCAAATATATTGTAAATTATTGTTAAGTTAAAATATTTTGTTAACTATCTCATATATGTTAATTACAGAAAAAATAAAGGCTAATAAAATAGACAATGTCACAGTATTTGATTTTGTAATCTATAAATTTAACTAATATTTACAGATAATGTGAATCGTTCAAATAATTAGTGCGTGTTGTATTCCCCAAAGGTCACCACCAGACAGTTGGAAAGAAGACTTTGGGTTTCCAAGTTTCTCTATGTTTCATGTTCATGTAACTATAGTCAATGACAAACTGTGTTTCCCTGCAGGAATGCCTAGATTGCCTAATGGCAAAACTGGTCCTGCAATCTATACATATTTTGTAACACTAAAGAACCATGAAAATACCAATAATATCTAGTAATTTAAATTTACATCTCTATTCTAAAATCACATAAAAAAGATCCTTAATTGTTGCTTCCAAATGAAAATATTGTCTGAACTCTATTTCTCTCTCAAAAATTAAATATAGAGTTAAAACTGATCTAAGGAAAAGTGTTATCTTCTCATTTTTGTAGGGTTTACCAATATGCATCTTTATTAGGTTTTGCATTTTGTTCTAGATTTCGTCTTCTCTATTTTAATGAATAATGTGTAATCAAGCATGTGTGGCTAACACCCATTCTTATCATTGACTGACAATATAGATGGCAACATTTTCAGAACTTTTGAATGATGAATTACAATGTGAGACAGAGAGAGGATTAAAAAAAACTGTTAAGTTATTTTTGCAATAAATGCTGCTCTTTTTCTAAAAAATTATTTTTGATCACCATATAAGTGCACTGGCAGTAGGAAAAATGTAACAATAACTAAAAACAGTGTTTAATACTACTAATTATATATATTTTCTTTCTAAAGGTACACATTTATCTTGTAGTATTATTTACAGTGATTGATGATAAAGAAACCCATGATATGTTTCTTCAACTCATTAATAAGTATTTTCAAGTTACTCCAATTAATTGAGTACTTTCTATTGTCAGCACGATTAAATTATGTAAGCAATGTATAAATTTGTCAGGCTCTTTTGTAAAAACTGAAGTTTCAGCCTGGTAATCAAAACTTTTGTCTCTATTAGAATTGTCACTTAACCATCTATTGTAACATATGTATTGTATTTTATTATTGTATCTTATTTTGTATTTTATTTTAGTATGGCATTTTATATTGTATCTTACTGTACTCTATTTTATTGTATTGTATTCCTGTTCTCAAAGCCTGATCATGCCTTTGCGAAATCAGGCCATGTAAATTTTTATGTTAAATAAACCTTATGAATGAAATGAAATGAATGTAGTATTTACAGTATTTTCAAAATATTTTGTATATCTTTGTCTGCACTGTTTTTAGTAACTACACACCTTTCCTTTTTTAAATTATTATTATTAGCACTTCTTGTCAAGAAATAAGATATGCAGCATGTAGCAGGAACAAAAAATTACTGAACAATATTGTCCATTCTTTGAAAGATGGCCTCTGACAGAAGGGTAGTTCCCATCCTGTTTACTTTTATTTTGGCTCCAATTGATCCATGGCATTTGTTGTGGCCAATAGACTAGTCTGGTCTTGTTAATTTGTTTTTATCATGATGGTCACCTGCCTTCTTGCCAAATGCATAGAATTTTTCTTACTGAGTGACTGCTGGTATTAAATACAAACTATTGATACTTTTTATGCCATCTGCTGGTATGGCATATTGGCATGTTTCATCTGAAACATGGCCTGATTGTAAGTGTCGAGTCTACATGGTGTTTTTTAAGAATAAAGGATTAGTTTAATTATTTGTGAGTGAATATTACAAATAATCATACCATCATCATCATCAGCATATGTAAAGTTTTCTGCTTTTACATGATCACATCAAACATTTGCTTTGTGGTGATACTGATATTTTCTTATAACGTACACATTTAAGTAATCAGTTATCACTGCTACTTTATTTTCAACTATTTACCATATTTACTTGCATATAAGATGAGGTTTTTATTCATTTATCGCAGCTTCAAATTCCTAGGTCATCCTATATGCATGAGCAAAAGATTCTTTGCATTTTTGCAAATAATTTTTGTGAATCATGTACTCACATTTTTCTACTGGATGCTTACCCTCTTGTATTTAAAAACATAAGTATTTTATCTGGGTTATTTGAATTGTTCTTGTATAGTGTCAGGAGTAAAGATGAATAGCAATAGGAAAAACAAAGCTTTTGAATTGAATTCAGATTGAAATTCCAAAATCCCATGGGAGCCTGATATAAGTTTTAATCCATTCCCACATGAAAACAGATGATTATCCAGAAATCAGAATTCAGAGAAACTTTTAAGTGTAATCAATGGAGAGTGGACTCGACTGTTAAGAATTGGCAGAAAAGGTTCCCCATTGTCCATCATTACATGAACAAATTGTTGTTGTCAATTTTACAAGATTTTTCCTTAAAGTTTAAAATGCCAGTAATTTTTGCAGGATAATGTGTGCATTTANATTCACATTTTTCTACTGGATGCTTACCCTCTTGTATTTAAAAACATAAGTATTTTATCTGGGTTATTTGAATTGTTCTTGTATAGTGTCAGGAGTAAAGATGAATAGCAATAGGAAAAACAAAGCTTTTGAATTGAATTCCAGATTGAAATTTCAAAATCACATGGGAGCCTGATATAAGTTTTAATCCATTCCCACATGAAAACAGATGATTATCCAGAAATCAGAATTCAGAGAAACTTGTAAGTGTAATCAATGGAGAGTGGATTTGACTGTTAAGAATTGGCAGAAAAGGTTCCCCATTGTCCAGCATTACATGAACAAATTATTGTTGTTGATTTTACAAGATTTTTCCTTAAAGTTTAAAATGCCAGTAATTTTTGCAGGATAATGTGTGCATTTATGATATTTTACTTGTGATTAAATGAAATAAAATTAGAATTGAATTAATAAATTTAATTTTCTTTATTTTGATCTTTAAAGTCACACCTCGTCCTATATGCCAGGTTGTCTTATATGCGAGTAAATACGGTATGTGAAAATCTACTTTATAGCACAAAATATTGAATGTTCTACTTTTAGCATTCTCAAATCTGTAATTAGAGCAATGATCTTAAAGATTCATGCAAGAGTACTCAAAATCGTTAAATTAAAATTAAAAATTTTTTCCCAAAAAGCAGGTATCTTTATATAGCAAAAAATTAAATATTAATTGACTTTTTTCTTTTGTAGTTGTATAATTTGATTATAGCAAATTATTATGAAGTTTGTAAAATATTTACTTTATCTTCTTGAAACATCTTTATAAGAATAAGCTTCTGGAAATCAGTGAATTTTTCATTAAATCCTGCTTTATCAAGAAGATAAGTCTTCACCGAAGGGCAATCAGGATTTAATTGAACCTGTAAGAATATATTTTATATTAATTAACAAAACTATTTGAATGAAAGTTTTTATTTATAATTTTCTCTCTCAATTAAAAAAGAATATTACAAAAATAAATCTACAAGATAGAATCCAAAATCTCCAAGATAGGATTTTAGGGACTTGACACATAGTTTCTTGTCTTAAATCAGTGTTTCTCAACCTTTTTCTCATCATGGTCTGGTAAAATTATGGAAAATATTATGTGGACAGTAATTATATGTGACTATGTATTATGATTATACTGTATATGCTTATCTAGAGTTATTCTATGTAACAATATATGCATTGTAACTCTAGATTACTGTTTAAATGTCAATCAATTGTGCCAGTATCAGTACAATCAAATATTTTTTTGCAGACTGGTAAAAATTTTTCGTGGACCAGCAGTTAAAAAACACTATCTTAAATAGTTTAAAATACAGGAGTACAACCATCTTCAAAATAATTCCTCTTAGGTAATGATACATTTTTACCAGCATTCATACAGATTCTGGAAGCATTGCTGTAAGTAGTCTTTTGCAACTACTACTACTACCTCCTGCAACGATGCTTTTACCTCATTTGATATAAAATGACATTACCTCAGATATTGCTCCACTCAAAACATCTTCAAAAATATCATTTGAGTCAACAAATGAAGTAAAAGCAACATTTTAGAAGTCATTATGGGTGGTTATTATGGGCAAAGAAAAAAAGCCACCAGAAAGCAATGTTTCCAGAAGTTGTACAAGTGCTGACAAAAGTATATTACCCAAGAGAGTTATTTTGAAGATAGTTGTTGTGCATCAGTGATTTATATAATATTTGAGGCAAGGAATTATATTCCAAGTTCCCAAAGTTTTGGATCCTACCTTATACATATACCAAACTATATTATTTTGTAAATTTATTATTTCCTAAAATAATGATTCAAAATTAGTAAAAACACAGAAATTTTTCTTAATTAAATTACAATTGCTATTTGGGATTCTTGTGTATTGAAATTTTAGATTTTAGTTAACAATTTATCAATATACATTGCATTATACATTTAAATGATTGGTAACTAAATAAATTTATGAATTTAAAATTTTTAATCAGTTTCTATGATTTTAATTTGAAAAATATTCAAATATTATCATACCTATATGCTTTAAAAATAATCTTCTGTACTCAACTTAAAATCAAATTAAAAAATACATCATTTTATTGTCTTTAAAAAAATCAAAATTCTGTTTTTGATATTATTGTTACTCCAGTTACAAATATTAATTCTTAGAGTGCAAATCAGATTATTTCATTTAATATTTTTAACTTTCAGGAGACTGCGAATTGATTGTTTTGACTCAACTTGCAATTTTGACTTCTTGCTACCATCTTTCCTTATTCCAAGAATGCAAATGGTTTATGTAACTGCTATTCAACTTATGAATATAATTCCCTACAGCTTTCCTGTTGTTATTTTCTAAGAGTTAAATGATTACATGTAAAACGAATTAGCCGTATCATTCTGTTTTATTGTTTTAATTTATATTTTGTTATCTAATATGATCTAAACTAAAGATTTTTTTTATGCTTATTAATTTGAAAGTTAACTGAGGTTACAATGATTAATTAAAACAGTTGTAACATTTTGAAATAGCACCAAATTTCTCTTTGAAAAATGTGAGAAATAGTAGTAATTTCAAAATCAAAACATCAAAACAGAACTTTTCATCATAAGATGCTTTCTTTGATATAGAATTAAAGAAAAAATAATAAAAACAATGTCAAAATAAACTATAAAATGTTGCTTCATAAATTAAAAGTTATACCATAAAAAAAAAAAAAAAAAAAAAAAAGTATTGCTTATCTTCCATCCAATGTGTGTGAATGTGTGTGTAAATCTATTTCATAATTTTTATCACATACAGTGGAACCTCAGTATATGACCTTAATCCGTTCCTAATATTTGGACTTATACCGAATAGGACGTATACCAAACCAACCTTTCCCATAAGAAGTAATGTAAAAATGATTAATCCGTTCTCATGAAAAAAAATGGCTGACTTTAAACACCTCGCTTTCCTGGCTAGTTCCTGCTTGATTTTTCATGAGATCAGCATGTATCTTTTTAGCTTTCTCGCAAATAATTGCTTCCGATACACTGTCGCCAGCACACTGTTTTTCAGTTATCCAAAGCAAAAGTGATTTCTCAATATGATCTAATGTTTTTGATCTGTTTAGAAATTGATTTAACTCCTTTCGCAACGTTAGCAGATTTAATAATGTCTTTATTTTTTGCGATTGTCGATATTGTCGTTCTCGGAATACGGTATGCAGCAATTGAAATCTCGAACACGCATGCCACATTCATGTTTCTCAACAATCTCTTTTATCAGTTCCATTGTAATTCTAGTAATTTTTTTTTTAGTTTTCTGTTGCTTTTCATTTGCCTTTTTGCAATCCATGATTAATAAAAATAAGAAAATTTTATTTACAAATTAAAATCAGAAGAAATTTAACAAAGTTATAAACTGTGGCACCGCGAACGTCTAGTCTGGTCTAGTACACCGATAGTGCTACTTGTTCATAGGTGGCACATATAATTAAATTAAGTCTTATACCGAACAAAAGTTGTATACCGAGCAAAGTTTGTTTCGTCCAAACAGGACGTATTCTGAATTGGACGTATTCTAAAGCAGACGTATACTGAGGTACCACTGTATTTCTAAAATAATCATTCATATTATTGTTAATATATATAATTTAATTTAAATTTATTTTTTCAAGAAAATTTGCCTCATCATTCCATCATTAGAAAAATTAATAATAATTTACATTGAAATATAGCAAGGAAACTGATATGAGTGAGAACTTATTCAACTAACTTTTTAAAATCTTTTATCTTAATATCAGAAATAAAATTTGTCCCTTCCTATGCAGATAATCAACATTATCAATACAAACTGCTGCTATTTTGTTTTAAAATATCAATGAAGTTAAAAATTTTTGCTTATTTTGTTGCACCATTCCTTTATAATCAACAAATATTCTATAAAGTTTGTTTTGAATCACTTCTTTCTGATACATTATGGATTATAAAGTAGTTTATACAAGTCACAAAAGAAACTGAAAATGGTCTGATTAGGACTAGGAATGTTTTTTCAAATAAAATAAAACATTTGGTTATCATAAGAAGCTGTTAAATAAGTATTAAATAATGAAATATTTTTTATTTAGAAGGAAGAGTTCTTTGTGATGAGAATTTTCTAAGATTTTTAGCCTGATAAACAGATGATAATCAGTGGCGTAGCGTAGTGGGGCGGCAAAATTTCACAATAAATAATAATAATATCTTGTAAAAATTTGAACCATTTTACTTCATATTTTTGTCACACCTACGATTTGTACCAATTGAAATGAGCATGGAATAGTGTTACCACCTGTCTGGTTTTCACCTGGACAGTCGGGAATCAACTCACTATCCGGGTGAACTATTAATTTTGTCCGGGAATATCGTGCGCAACCTGTCAACCTTATTTTGCTTGTATGATTCATATTCAAACACATCTCCAACATCCAATAGAGCTAAGTCATCTAGGTTACTTACGTTACTCCTACCCAAGTCTCCCTAGTCGCTAATTGTAACTGATTTAGAACCGGCATGCACTGCACATTATTCTTCGTATTGCAAAATGACATTACGCATGCGTCAGGAACGTCTGTTCAAACAAACCTCATCTATCGTCCAGGTCAGTGATTTTAAAAAGGTGGCAACACTAGCATGGAATTTTTCATTACTTATTCTGTGACGAAACTGAATTTTAGTCTTTTAAATTGAGATACCTAAATAAGGGGACGGCTGACACCCATGCTACACCACTGATGATAATTGTAAAATTTGAACAGGATGGAACCTATGCTTTTGTTTATTCATTGCTCCACCATTTAGCTGTTTCCTGCCTAAAAGATATACCTGCAATACGAACCCATCAGTACTTGGGAGAATATTTTGACAACTAGCAAATTCCAAGTCCTACAAGCTCACCATATTTGTCTTAAACATGCCTTTCTGTCTGAGAGTACAATGATCATTTGAAGAAAGAAATAAAAAAGTGTTGTTGCACAGGTGATACCAATACCAACCTACTTTTTAGTCCAACAATAATACTACTACTCTTCTTTGGCTTCATGATCAGCCATCTACTTGTACCACGAAGTAGAGTGGCATCACAGTAAATTTGGATAGAACTACTTAATGTGACAGCTATTAAGTGAATTATTCAATCATGGGTGAAGATGTGGTGTAACCAATAATCAACAGTAAGTTCACTATCTCTTTTTTCCCCTTAGAGTCCCAGTGCAAGAAGAATGTAAAGTCCTTAATGTGCCAAAAACCAAATAATAATACTAATTAAATAGAGAGGAAAAAAAATAAAAGTACGATTCTTTCCTTCACAAATCATAGTTAATTTTGTATTCATAATAATATTTGCTTAACTTTTAAAGTAAGTTCTCATGAAAAAAAAATATTTTATTTATAGTACTTTTTAGTTTGGTAGTCAAGATCTTATAATTTTATATAATAAATATACAGTATATTTGATTAATTATTAACAGATGCAAAATTTTCTGTTCTCTTGTCATATGTACAGTATATTACTTAACATTTGGCATTCATCATGCATCAGAGGTAAATCCAAATTTTAACTTTTGAAACAATTAATAATTATGATGTTATTTTTTATGTATGCATTAAGATTAATATAAGATAAATAAATTATTTTAAATAAAATTACCTCCAGTGATCCTATTGTAATAAAGAGAGGAAATTTTACGAAAAGTGATGACAAACCGACAAAACAGGATAGCGCTTCTTCTAGAATATAACAGCTTTGCCAATTTGATTCTGAAAGCCATGAAGGATTGGCTGGTTTTTCAGGATATTCCTAATGAAAAAGTACAATTAGATAAAAGTGATATTTTAGTAAAGTATTACTTTTATTTGAAATGTTGGGAAAATAATTTTACTCTCATTTTTCTTCCTATTCCTCTAAGGAAAAACCACCATTCATTTTCAGGTATTTCTATTTCTTTTAAAATAGCAGTCGTAAATATAAATGAAAATATAAGTTTATGTTCTTCAAACAATCCACTAAATAATAAACAAAATAAATTTTTATAAATTAAAACCAATTACTATTGTATTTTTTTTTTAATTTTTAAATATTCCTACCGAGACACTTTCATAAATATTTCTTCTGTAATTCTTTTCATGAGACTTTGCAAATGCATTTCCATGTCAGAATTATTTTCACAGGTTTTGATGCAGTTACAAAATACCTGCAAGCAAATTCATAAAAAACAGTTCAATAAACATTAATTTATAAGTATACTGAAGATAGAGAATGATGAGAACTTCTACTATAATAAACAAAATATATATATATATTTAGTCACTTGTGAAACAATTCTGAATCTAATATCTTAAATTATATGTTTACTTAAACTTTCTATTAGCAGTATATAAAATTCTACTTTAATTAATAATAATATCAAAGATTATGTGATTTTAAGCACTAGAGAATTACTTTCAATTCATCTATTTCACTGGCATATTACAGATAAAATGAGTATAGTGATATTGAGTATAGTATATTTGTTCTATCACTCTTTTTTATATAGTTCATAGTTCACTCTTTTAACATGGTTATATTGTGTAAATTAACACTCTTAAACAACAAATTTTTAGACTTTTCTAATAATGATGATTAAAGCAATTTTACAATGCATTTCATAGTATAATTTTTGTTTCCTTTTAAATTAAATGCTATAAATGAAAAGTTATTTTCAAAAATCTAAAGAAAATATCTTATTGATAATTATTTCAAGAAATTTCACAGCAGTTTAAGATATATTATTTATAAGATAAATAATCATTAATACTTTTTGACCACTTCTCAAAAATACATTTGATGTGTGATGTATTTTCTTGTGAGAAAGTGTAAATAAAGTACTTGTTGTCAGGTCTTGATTGATTTAGTTATATTTCATACAGGCAGTCAGAGTTGAGTCTCTATTTGTAGCACTTCTTTGTAAAGTGTTATTTTTCAATTTTCGGTAGGTGGTGACATAACATTACGCTTTTAATGTACAGTATGTATATACAGTGGGTGATCGGTTAACGAACATAATTCGTTCCAAGACTTTGTTCGCTATCCGAATTGTTCGTTAACCGATTATCAATTTACCATAGGTTTTAATGGGAATTTAATTAATTCGTTCTGGAGACCACCAAAAATAAAAAAATATATATTGGAATTACATTTTAAAATATATAAATTCACAAAAATATTAAAAATATAAAGATAAATAAATTATTTTAAATAAAATTACCTCCAGTGATCCTATTGTAATAAAGAGAGGAAATTTTACGAAAAGTGATGACAAACCGACAAAACAGGATAGCGCTTCTTCTAGAATATAACAGCTTTGCCAATTTGATTCTGAAAGCCATGAAGGATTGGCTGGTTTTTCAGGATATTCCTAATGAAAAAGTACAATTAGATAAAAGTGATATTTTAGTAAAGTATTACTTTTATTTGAAATGTTGGGAAAATAATTTTACTCTCATTTTTCTTCCTATTCCTCTAAGGAAAAACCACCATTCATTTTCAGGTATTTCTATTTCTTTTAAAATAGCAGTCGTAAATATAAATGAAAATATAAGTTTATGTTCTTCAAACAATCCACTAAATAATAAACAAAATAAATTTTTATAAATTAAAACCAATTACTATTGTATTTTTTTTTTAATTTTTAAATATTCCTACCGAGACACTTTCATAAATATTTCTTCTGTAATTCTTTTCATGAGACTTTGCAAATGCATTTCCATGTCAGAATTATTTTCACAGGTTTTGATGCAGTTACAAAATACCTGCAAGCAAATTCATAAAAAACAGTTCAATAAACATTAATTTATAAGTATACTGAAGATAGAGAATGATGAGAACTTCTACTATAATAAACAAAATATATATATATATTTAGTCACTTGTGAAACAATTCTGAATCTAATATCTTAAATTATATGTTTACTTAAACTTTCTATTAGCAGTATATAAAATTCTACTTTAATTAATAATAATATCAAAGATTATGTGATTTTAAGCACTAGAGAATTACTTTCAATTCATCTATTTCACTGGCATATTACAGATAAAATGAGTATAGTGATATTGAGTATAGTATATTTGTTCTATCACTCTTTTTTATATAGTTCATAGTTCACTCTTTTAACATGGTTATATTGTGTAAATTAACACTCTTAAACAACAAATTTTTAGACTTTTCTAATAATGATGATTAAAGCAATTTTACAATGCATTTCATAGNAATCCATTTTATATGGTTTCTTGTGGGAAAATTTGTTTTGGTTTTAGAACAAATTGGTTTTTGAACAACTTTTAGGAATGAATTAAGTTTGAAAACCCAGGTTTGACTGTACTGCTGATACAGATACTCTTTCAAACACTTGAAAAAGTATAAGTGTCAGTTTTTGAATTTTGTTTGATTCAAAATGGGTTATATCAAAACAAACTTTAAAAGATGTTTCTACTACTTTACTGCTGTGAAAGATATTTAATAAATATTGATTTTATTCTAACTAAGGCAAGTTTTTAAAAATAGCTATTGTACACATTTGTAATTGTTTACAGAAGAAACTTGTTTATAATTATTTTCCTGTTTGCTGTATTGATTTTTCCATTCTACAGACATTTTTCATTCCATAAATACATTACAGATGTATGTACTAATATTAAAGTAAAGTCAATTTATTAAATTTAATTATATTTTATAATTTTTATATTAGAGGAAAACTTAAATTTAGAAACTGAAAAAAAAAAAAAAAAAAAAAAAATTACTCACGAAATTAAAAGCCTGTAAAGAATATTGATACATTGTATCTATTTCTGACATGCTGCTTATGACCAAATATAGAATAGAACCTCTAGAAGCAACACAACGATACTGTTCTCTTTTCTCCAGAGCATTCTCTTCTGCTGCTTTGGCATCCTGTAATCTTCTAGATATAGTTGAAGCAGTTTCCTGCAGACATTAATAAATATTCATTTTTACAATTTAACACACACAAGTTTTATGTGAATTTACTTATTTTTTGTATCATATCAATTATAACAGCAATTTATTGATATTTTATTATATTATAACAGAGCTTATTTTTTGTAATTATGATATATATTACTATGCATATGTAGCTAGAACTATTTCTAAGACTAACAGCACAAAACCTTTCTCACTAATTTCTAGCCTTATTAACTGGAGTACAAACGTTTTCGGCCTTCTTAATAGGCCTTCCTCGGGTACACTGTGGAGCGTCGGTTAGAAGAAGTTAGAAGCATTTAAACTTCTTCTAACCGACGCTCCACAGTGTACCCGAGGAAGGCCTATTAAGAAGGCCGAAAACGTTTGTACTCCAGTTAATAAGGCTAGAAATTAGTGAGAAAGGTTTTGTGCTGTTAGTCTTATGATATATATATATATAATTTGTATTTAGCTGTGTTATAATGTGATATGTGTATATATAGTATGAAATCTGTTTGAGACAGTGCTCTTTGTTCCGGTTAAAAATTCTCAAATGGACAAGTCATCCAGTTCTCATTGTCCAAAACTATCCAGGGGTAAGAAGGATGATTGTGAGGAAAAAGAGCAAAGAGAAGTCTCAGTTTTGGTACTGGTGGCAAAGAAGAATGGCTACGACAGACAGCAAGAATAGCTGAAAAGAAAGATATTGCTCAAAACATATCTTGACCAATGTAACAGACTAACAGTAAGGAGTAACAGAGGTTTATTCTCCTGTGTTACTCCTTACTGACTTTAGCTTTAATATAGAAGAATAGTGTATTTACATGGATTAAATGGATTCACATATTTGCACTTGAACCAACAGGAAACATTATTGATTCCAACAATAGTAAGTATTACAAAATTCATAGAATAGTGTTTTTTGTGTGAACAATTAAGTTCAAAATATATTTCATCGCAATAACTATTTAGTATCTAGTTTATTCCTATTTTATATTTTAATTTTAATAAACTACAGTATCTTTATTTGAAATTTTGTTGTTGGCTGATTTTATACTTATATGAAAATAAAAATAAGTAAATGCTATCAGATTCCTGTATTATTATGTCTTTACTACTAAAAGAATAAAATAAGTCTATGGATCCTCACAATTGTCTCTATTGCACTTCATTTATACATAGGGCACTCAGGGCCAGATTAACCCACTTTGGGACATTTTCTTCTTACTGGGCCTCCCCCTCTCCCACAAAAAAAAAGAGCACACTAAAAATATAAAACAATAAATAAAACAGAACTAAATAATGTGAAAAACTAATTTATTTTATATTTTTACAGTATAATTCAGTATATTATTTATTTTTATTAGTACTGTAATAGGAATTTATTATTTATACCAACACTGCTGCTACTGAAAAAATGGACAGTTTCTGTCAGCGTATCGAGTGTCAGCTATGCAATTAATTATTTATCATTGCTATGCATGCTAACTATTTAGTATGCACCAATGTCTGCATCGGGCTGCTCAACTGGCTATAATATAATATAATAGAAAGATTAGAAGTACAAAATAATCTAATAATCTTAACCTTTGTTATTTTTTGCCTGGGCGATGCCGGGCTCATCATGTTGTAGTTATTATTATTCTTATTGCTATAAAAAAAATTTCTAAATTATCGGAAGAATTACTTTCAATAAGAAGAAACATAAGAACATGTTTTCTTTAGATTTTAGAATTGTGAGGGTCGTAAAAGCGTGTCGAAATTGCGACTAATTACGAAACTCCTAAGTCAGAGTTTCAATGATTGAATTGGGTCAAGAGGGCGTGTTAATGACAAAACCCAGGCAGAAAGAAAACTTTCTTACTCGTTGTAAAACAAATGCGACGCGATGATAAATGGCAAGGGGGAACATCGACAGAGAGAGAGCAGTAGCGTAGTGTAGTGGGTGTGGCAGGGGTGGCCCACCCTAAGCGGCACTTTTTAGGGGGCGGCAAAATTTCACAATAAATAATAATAATATATTGTAAGAATTTGAACCATTTTATTTCATATTTTCGTGCACCTACAATTCGGACCGATTGAAATGAGCACAGAATACCATCCGGACAGTCTGGGAATCGACTGGCCGTCCGGGGATGTCGTGCACAACATGTTGACATTTTTTTTTTTTTTTTGCTTGNTATGACTGTGAATGTTAATTAACATCTATGGGATCTAATTTTCAACACCACATAATATTGAAGTTGATCTTGGATGATAGCATGCACATTTCAATACTGATTTGCAAAATTGAGATAATGTTTCTTCAGTAATCTGCTGATCATACAAATAAACTCATCAATTTGATTTGCAACTCTGCTGCTGTTGATGTTGTGTGACAGGAATGCAATTAGTTCTCAACTTGTTCTCTTTGTTTCATCATGACTATTACTTCTACCAAAATTTTTAAATGACAAGTTCAAGGTCATAAATGATGCTAGGTATCACATGATAAGCAGAACTTCTATGTATTATTTGTTATTTATAGGGGAACTTTAAATTATAATTTAAATTTGAATACTCCTCATGGTTATTCTTTGTAGAAAAAACAAAACATCAAAATTATTTTTATCATTTTTCATCTTTATACTTTCATCCCTTTATCAAAAATTTCTGGAATATTGTGAACTCTTATTAATTTTTCAGTTGATGTATTTATAGTTATCCACTGAGCCATTTTGTAGAAAATGACATCAAACCATTTTATTCATTGTCAATTTATTTGTCTGATTTGTAAAATGATAGTACATTCAGCTAGAGCATCTAATATGCATTTACCTGCATGATTTAGATACTTACCCCCAAGGTCATATGTGCAGTGCTGAAAGTTCAAATTGTGCTTTAAAACTGCCCTTGTGGATACCCAGCTTAATAGAATAATTTATAGAAGAAAATTGTTTCATTTATATTGAAGAAATTCTAAATTCTTAATTAGAGATGGTTTAGCCTAGATTGTCATTAACACAGTTGCAATTTTGAAAAGTATATGCTCAGTAGATTTTCTAGCAATCAACAGCATAAATAAAAAGAGGTGATTTTTAATGCATTCTTTATGCTTATTCAATAGAAAGTGTAAGAGCCATCACAAACTATAGCTTTGCAAGAGCAAAACACTAGCAAAGCTGTAGTTTGTGGCAGCTCTAAGGAAAGTCATTTTATGATTCATTGTTACCAAGGATTAATCCTGGATGCACTGTTATACATCAGAGTAAGCACTGCAGGTCAGTGGCATAAGAACTTTCTTTAGCTGAAAATTTGTAGCTGGACATCAGATGGAAAAGTTTTAGTATTGATGTTCAATCATAACTGTCAATTTATTTTATATGTATATTTTATAAACAGTATTCAAATATTATCTATAGTTAAAAAAAAACAGTTCTTTACAATATTTTGGCCATAGTAATCGACAATAGGAAAGATATAGGCTTTACAGCATAACATTTTGCTATAATTTTACCTGGGCTGTGTTCAGTAATGCAGAACACCTAAGTTAGAATTCTGAGTGGCTTAGTGGGTGGAGCTAAGAATGTTCCAAGCATCATTGAACAATTATTCTTAGTTAGACAGCTGGACAAAATGGTGGACGAAGTTAAAATTATGATTGCAACAATTGTCGCAAACCAACTGGTCGAAAAGAATGAAGTAATTAATACAATTATTCAAATGGAAGCTGCGTCAGATCGTGATGAAATTAATGAAGCAATTATTAATAGTAATCAATGAAATGGATTGTTATTTTCCGTTAAAATTTATTCGGAATCTGTTATACCAACATGTGATAATTTTACATTTCAAACACACTAAAAATAAAAAGTTTTAGTTAAAAACAAGTAAAATTATACTCTTTCTATTTCCAACTTTGAGGATTTTATGAGCCAAAAAACGACAAATAAATGGCAAGGAACAATCATTATTTTATTAATACGATCCAAATGCATTTTGCCATCAGGCCTCCTCAATGGATACATCAAGATATCAATTGCTGATTACACTTTATACCCAACAGTCGTTCCCAGCATGCATCAAGAATCATTCCAGCATTCAAATTAAGTACATTTGCATGTTCGGCGATACAAAAATGTTCTACAATTTTTCTTTCTAAATTATTTTCTATTTTATACAATATTTTAGTATTTATATTACAATTAAATTCTCTACAATGTAAAAACCATGCTGATTCCATTCTTCTCAGTCTAACGGCGGCCTCATGTTCCTTTATTCGCAACTCCAATCTTCTTCTGGTTTCTCCAATGTAATAATTTGGACTTCCACATGTACTGTACATGACATTCTATATACGATACCAGTGATCTTAAATTGGTCCCTGGGTGAATTTTTACTGTTTATTATACTGATAATATTTGACATCTTATTCTTTTGGTTCGCCACGCTACGCCACTGAGAGAGAGAGAGAGAGAGATATTTGTCAAGATGCTCGCGAACAAGTGTCAGGTCGAAACAATCGAAAAAAGGGGGAATTTAATGACTAAAAGGACATCTGTTCAGCCCAAACACGTTAGGGGGTAAATGGCCACAAGAACATCTGGTGAACTGTTTAGGCATAAAAGATGTCAAAGGAAAGGGCCATAACAGAGAAAAATACGAGCGCAGACTTTAAAAACTCCATTATCACCTCTCTGACCTTTTCCCAACCAAAATCAGTCTCAGGTTTTACCGAGAAACAAAAGAATGACCAATCGGAGTAAGGGAGAGGGTGAATGGGACCAATTAAAAAGGTGATATTCGGGGAAAATCTTATAAAATCCCCAAATCTCAAGGACAAATGGTCGATTCTCCTCTGGACAAACACCACCTTGCAGAGCCAGGACCGTCGCTCGCCAATGGAACATTCCCGTCCCAGCATCACCTCTAGTGCAGCAGACACTTCGCCACTCAAGCCCCGGGGCTCGCATCTTCGGATCACAGACTGCATCCGACCACCGACAACCGGAGATCATCACCATCAAGCCGATCCAGATCACATTGTTTATTGATATTATGTAAGTTAAACTAATTGTCAAAATAAACAGTTTCGTGTAAGACACTTGTCATCTTTGTCTCCTACCGCCACCACCCACAGGGCCGCCGTAAGCGGGCATGCAAGGCGTGCACCGCACGCGGGCGGCACGTCCAGGGGGCGGCAAATCGAGCGATCTGTCACGTAATATTCAAAGTCATTGTCATAATACCCACCATACTTATAGCATAAGAAATGTCTTCGCATGGAGAAAAAAATCCGACCAGCGCATAATTACTATATTCTTTTCCTTTTGATTCTGATGAAACCGTGTTGTTGTTATTAAGCTGATTCTTTGCAGACACACTAAGGTGACATATATCAACACTTGGCAACTTATTGACTATTTATTCAGTTGGGACGCCTTTTACATTACGCGTTTATTATACTATACTATATTCTTATTTATATTATAGCGTTAGCAGCGCCTCTATTGGCATTTATCAGAATTAAGATGCAATGCGAACCGTCTGTCGGCAGGTTGAACCATCCGGCGGCGCCCGAAAGCCAAGTACCCATAGTCGTGCTCTATGACAGAAGTTGACAGGACTGACGAAAATAGGGAATCCCCACAGAGCTTCCTTCTCAATTTGCATTTGTTCGTATTCGAACAGCTCTATCGCGTATCAAATTGCAATTATTTTGTTAATAATTCTTCTCACATGGGTTTAAGTATAATTAATGATATTTTAACTTGGTTAGGATTAAATCTGAAGCTTAAAGACGTTTCGAGTAGTGAAACAGACATTGACGGTATTGATTTGTTTAATGAAATCAATACTTTAAAGTCGCATTTTCCAGAAAACGAGTCTCATGATCCACAAACCCTCTTACAATATCTTTTTACTAATGACTTAATTTCAACATTTCCGAGCATAGCAATAGCACTAGGAAATTACTTACATTGCCGGTTTCAGTTGCATTTGATGAAAGGTCCTTTCCAAAGTTAAAAATTATATAAAAAACTATTTAAGATCAACAATGCACCAGCAAAGACTAAGTAATTTAGCTATAGTTTCAATTGAACACGAAATCTTAGACAGCTTGGATACAAGAAAACTGATAGCAGATTTCGCAAACATAAAGGCAAGAAGAGTTCTGTAGATAAATATTTATATGGTTTTACACTTAAGTAAACAAAAATAACTTAATAATAATAAATAGTGTTTCTATGTAAAGTATTTCTTTTCTTTTTTCACACCCTTATGAGACAACACTAAAGAACCTTTCTGGCACACTCAGCGTAGGTAGTCGTAGTTAGACGGGGGCAGCATAATCGGTATTGCACACGGGCGTTCAAACAGGCATAGGCACCCCTGACCACCCACATATGATTCTCCCCTAGGTTTTCCTGACGTGCAATTAACTTATTGCCCCTAAAAGTCGGCAATCTTACAGAATTCACAATAACCATATGAAAAACAATATATTTTTGTTTATTTGTTTATTATATACAGTTGTCCAATAGAAAAGTAAACTATCTTCAATTATTAAAAACAAATGGGATTGGTATAAATATTAACACACTAAAAATAAATTTTTAGTTAAAAACAAGTAAAATCATATTCTTTCTATTTACGATTTTGAGGATTCTATGAGCCAAAAAAATGACAAATAAATGGCAAGGAACAATCATTATTTTATTAATACGATCCAAATGCATTTCACCATCAGGCCTCCTCAGTGGATATATCAAGATATCAATCGCTGGTTACGCTTTATATCCAACAGTCATTCCCAGCATGCATCAACAACCATTCCAGCATTCAAATTAAGTACATTTGCATGTTTGGCGATACAAAAATGTTCTACAATTTTTCTTTCTAAATTATTTTCTATTTTATACAATATTTTAGTATTTTTTTCTATATANACACGAAATCTTAGACAGCTTGGATACAAGAAAACTGATAGCAGATTTCGCAAACATAAAGGCAAGAAGAGTTCTGTAGATAAATATTTATATGGTTTTACACTTAAGTAAACAAAAATAACTTAGTAATAATAAATAGTGTTTCTTTGTAAAGTATTTCTTTTCTTTTTTCACACCCTTATGATACAACACTAAAGAACCTTTCTGGCACGCTCAGCGTAGGTAGTCGTAGTTAGACAGGGGCGGCATAATCGGTATTGCACACGGGCGTTAAAACAGCCAGCGGCGCCCCTGCACACACCATCCTCTTTCCAAACCCTGTTCTGAAATGATCTGAGCTATCTGTTTGCTGATACCTAACTCCTCTTCCCATTATTCTCAGTATTGATCATCTGTTCTACTTCACCAGTTTATCCATATTTGACAATATTTCTGCATATATTTATTCTACGATTGAACCCAATTATAATGATTTATAATTTATGATTTTTCTATTCTAATGAGAACATTATTATAAATTTTTCATTTTTTATATATTTTTATATACTAATGAGCATATTTACAAGATATTTCACACAACGTATGAGTTTTTGTCAAATATAATTTAGTTATATAAAAAATTGTACTACAGTAAATTTTACACAAAATTCACCAATATAATGCAGGAACAAAGACCCATATCTATAAAATTATATCAAAGTTTATGGAACATTTTCCTTTTTACAGATCTGAGAACAAAAGTGAAGTTATAAAAGAAAAATATTTCATGGAAAAAATTAATTTAAAACCTTCATTTTTTGTTTTTTAGATATATTTTTTAAAATTATTTTTTATAATAGAACTTTATGCATATTTCATTGCATATAGCAACTNGTACATTTACAATTTTGTATCGCCAAACATGCAAATGTACTTAATTTGAATGCTGGAATGGTTGTTGATGCATGTTGGGAACAACTGTTGGATATAAAGCATAACCAGTGATTGTTATCTTGATGTATCCATGGAGGAGGCCTGATGGCGAAATGCATTTGGATCGTATTAATAAAATAATGATTGTTCCTTGCCATTTATTTGTCATTTTTTGGCTCATAGAATCCTCAAAGTCAGAAATAGAAAGAGTATAATTTTACTTGTTTTTAACTAAAAATTTAATTTTAGTGTGTTAATATTTATACTGATCCCATTGGTTTTTAATAATTGAATTTAGATAAAAATTTATATGGGCAGTATATAATAAATATAATAAATGTCTTTTTTCTTCTATTCTTCATTTAACTTTATATCAAAAATTAAAAAATTAAGAAAACAATAACATTATAATACAGAGATAAACCTCTTATATAAAACATTGAATAAGAATTTATATATATTTTTTGGTTGGTTATTAAACCAAAATAAAAATTTATATTATAATTGTTTCAGACTTTCTTATATTTTATTAAAATTCAATAGANTTCCGACCAACCAATTAGCAATCACCAGCCGTAACGTTATGCAAATCTGTGATTCCCAGCCATAGTCTTATGCAAATCATGCCATGCGGCGTGATTGTCTGCTGACCAATCAGTGGTTGTACTTTCAAAAAGCTAATGGCCACTTTCAACCATCTGTCGATGACCGTTACGACTAAAAAAAAAAACTTTGCCAGGTCTTATATTTTGCAATTCAGCAAAACCTCTGCTAGGTCTTATGTTCAGACGATGTCTTATTTTCGGGGAAACACAGTAATTGTTGTTAATCTTGCCAGTTAATTATATTTGGAAATCAATGGTGATGATGTAAATTAGCTGTTGGATTCACATAGGAGCTGACAATTGATGAGCTCATTAGAGAAGCTTCAGCAAAACGTCACTGAAGTATCTGACACTTCAGACCCAATTCCTCCAGGAAAGTACATGACAATTGCAAGTTTGACAGAGGGTCTCAGTTCAATAATTGAACTGAGTCTTATGTTTTCTAAAATTTTTAAGCTTTCAATTATTGAAAGAAGCTTAAAAATTTTAGAAAGCAGACTCCAACAAAGAATTGCATTATATTATTATAGCTATAAAGCAAGAAATAAAAAAATGATTAGCTTGCTATGAAGAAATTCTGTGTGAAAAAAAAGAAGACCCTGTCATCAGACGATTTTATGAAGCCATCGACATCGAAGTAACATTTTTACGTAACTCATTTATTTTTTTATATTTTGTATTAATATGTATAAAAAAAAACTGCAATTTTATTAAATATTTTTCTTCTAAACTAGTGTTTTTGTTCATCCTTGGACCCAATTAAACAAAATTTATATGCATTTATATGCAAAATTGTCCCTGACTTATGCAAATTTGACTTAAGTGATTTTTGTCAGACCCACTTATGGCAACTTCAAGGTATTATTGTATACAGATTCCATAATAATTCCAGTATTTCCTATTAAAAAACTATACTATTTTCTTTGGGCATCCCATATCACATGCTTTAAGTTATAGGAAGACACTTAGTCTTGCTATACTGTTTCCATCTTATTTTTTGTTAAGAACAAATTATTAACTTTAGAGTACTAATTCCAGAAATTACAAAGTTTTAACATCATGATTACTGTTGACAATTTTCTGTAGGTCCACTATTGAGCTATCTCATTATTATTAATTTTACAAATATGCATTTTTTTAAAATTAAATTAAAAGTTTAATCAGTACTTTGTAGATTACAATGAAAGACTAGTACTTATTACCTTAAATTAGACAATTTTTTTATTTCCTTTAAATTTCTATGCCTTAACCTTTCTGTTATACTAGAATTAAAATTGTTAGGTGTATTGAGTTCACGGGTTGGATGTCACGCCAACTTATGTCAATCAAAACTTTCAAGAACGTCAGTCTATGAGGCGTTAAATATACTTGAAATTATTTATAAAAAAAAAAATAATTTCAAGTATATTTAACGCCTCATAGACTGACGTTCTTGGAAGTTTTGATAGAATTAAAATTAATATTTATAGTTTATTTAAGGTATTTTATGTTATTTTTTGTTTTATATACTTCAATATAAGGATCATGAGCAACAATCATGATGTAAGAACCATTTTATTTTTTCCCTACCAAGTGTGATCAATTATCCAAAAAAAAAACTCTGAAATTGTCCCGTCCCAATTATTTTGGATAACTGATGCTCTGCTGTATATTATCCTTTCAGTTCTTTAAGTTTTAATTATCTACAAATTATTGAACAGAAAACAACTATTACTATTGAGTGTTGAAATTGAATGTAACTACAGTAAAACCTCGATTATCCGGACCTCCATTATCCGGATTTTCGATTATCCGGATTGTTAAAAATAAACAAAAATTTTACGAATTTGCTAATTTGCACTTAGCCAATTACGACACTGTGTATGTACGTGATGGAATGCATAGCATTTTTTGTTTCAACAACGTCTCACCCGGCACAGTGGTCGTAAACTCTTAAATGTATTTTGCGTCGTAATAAAAATATAACTTGACATACGCATCTATAAATAATTTATACTCAAATTACATCATTTCTATAACCAAGGGCAGCGTAAGGCATAAGCAACGTGGGCCACCGCCTATACCTCGTGGTCCGAAGGGCCTCGCGCCTCGAGGGTTTATGCATTACTTAAAAGCCGAAAACGGGACAAAAAAATTTTACTCGTCATAAAACGATAAATAGTTTGTCAAATTTTTATTCATAAAAATGCAGTTTCAACTGCTTTTTATTTTATAAAATCCGTATTCTTGAGCAACCAGAGGGCCTTTTAAACAATACTTAGTCTATTAGAGCTGGTCAGTAGTAGTCCGAATTCAATAAAACATTTGTTTCTTGAAAATTTATCACGATTTAAATACAGTATTTATTTTTAATATTACCGATATGTCATAGATAAGAAAACGTGTTGTATTATCATTAAAAGACAAATTAAAGTATTTGTTTCGATTATCCGGATTTTTCCTTATCCGGACTACTTTCATCCCCAATTAGTCCGGATAATCGAGGTTCTACTGTACTACTAAATACATATATACATTAATGTTAAATTAAATATTAATGATATGATTCTATTAATATTAAATTATAATATTTAATTTGTTATAGTTCTAGTTGTTTCTAAGAGAATTTTTTATATAGAAATTTTATTTGTATCTTTACACCATATTTCCTGTAATAATTGTCCAGTCGGTAATTTTTTTTTCATTCTTGAGGGTTAATTAGTGGAGTAAAAAATTGGAAAAAGTAATGTAAGAAAAAAGGCATGATTCTAAAAGAGATGTCAAACCAAAGTAAAAAATAAAAAAAAACATAATAAATACTGTCTAATATTATTATCAAACATTGATAATAATATTAGGAATTATTGAAATTTATTATCAATGTTTGATGATAATATTAGACAGTATTTATTTTTCCAACTTTCATGTAGGAAATTATTGTATCAACAGTCGATTATTCGATAACATCAAACATCACTAATATACTAGTATTTAGGTCAACCAATGCAGTTTACTTCACAATACAAATTAGATGGGCAATTAATAAAAGAAGAATATTTATGTGGGCAATTATTACAGGAAATATGGTAAATTTGTTTCTTTAATTCATTCATTTTCTCGTCTCTTCATTTTTAAATGAAAAAATGAGAAAANTCAACCAATGCAGTTTACTTCACAATACAAATTAGATGGGCAATTAATAAAAGAAGAATATTTATGTGGGCAATTATTACAGGAAATATGGTAAATTTGTTTCTTTAACTCATTCATTTTCTCGTCTCTTCATTTTTAAATGAAGAAATGAGAAAATGAATAAATTAAATCTTCAGATTATTCAATAATACAAATAATCTAAAGTGAAAAAAACATTAAACATTTTTTTAACAAAATATAATTACCTTGGCAAATGATTGAGGTTCACAGAATATAGTGATGCATCCTTCATAATTTTTAGGAAAAGTTTCATAATTTTCCAACTGATATTTTTTATACGTTCCTTGAAAATGTTCACGTTTGAATAAAAAGTCAAGATGGCAGTGTGTATCAATAAAACCAATATTAATATTTTTAGAAAAAGAAATATCATATGAAGGTAAACTGAAAAAAGAATTCATTCGCCTTCTCTTTACAGATGAGTTAATCTCATTACGATGGTCTGTAGGATATGACATTCGTCTTACATAATTATATTTACTTTTTGGTAGTGATACTTCATCTTCACTTCTTCGTCTTTTCCTAAATACTATAGGTAAATGAAAAGATTCATCTACAGTTTTTGTCATATTAGAAATATCATTTTTCTTTGAACTATTAGAATCACAGATATCTTCAAACGATATTTCACAAGTCTTCACCGAACTCGATGATTCTGTTGCTAAATCAGATATAGAAAGTTCACCTTGTTTACTGCATTCAGAAGAATTACAAGCAGTTAGATTGTAATTTAATGCGGGTGAATCTTTTTGATAATTTTCAGTACATTTTAAAGTTAAATTTTCTTGAGAGTTCAAATCACAGATTTTATCATCAGCAATTTTTGGTTTTTTATTTACAGTCCAACCACTTGGAGATTTTCTTTTCATAGACTTGTACTGTCCATATTTCATTACAGATGAATCCATATTCAAATTTTCTAAATGAAATTGCATGTTATAATTTCTTTCAGCATCATTCCTATTTTTTTTGTTTTTTAATTTTTCTGGACTACACAAATAAAAAGTGGAGGTAGTTTTCTTCGGTTTAACTATTTTTGACTGATTAATAACAAAATATCTATTGTCGTCTTCCAAATTATCTTCCGTAACGCTCATTTTATAATGTAAAGACATTTCTTCATATGTAACAATCACTGAATATATATATTGTTATTGTTAATTATTGTACATTTATATTGTTAACTAGCTTACCCGTCGCGCTTGCTGCGATCTCAGAAGAAATGAAATTCAAGCAAACTCGTTATGATAAAATTAAATTTTCATTTTATCATTTTTATTGAAACTTATTATTATTATTATTCGTTTTCATGGGGAAACATTTCAAAGTGTCGTTTCAATTCTATTTATTTATTGGAGTGCTCGTGGATACACGATATTTTTTGTTTTTTCGTCTGGTGCGTACACGAATAAATCGGAAGATTTTCCGACGCATGAGCCGGCCACAGATACATATATATATATTTATCCTTTATAATTTTTATTATTTAATTGCTCCTTCCTCTCTTCCTTGGCATGTTGTGAAATTTCTGATAGTTGGATAATAAACCGTTCTATTGTAATTTGTCTTTTTAAATTATTTTGAGTCGATATTAAAATTTGAAAAAGAGGGATACCTAGATCGGTAAAATAAGCGAATTTCTTCCTACAACTTCGGTTGTTGTTCGGAGTACAGTTAAGGTTTTAACGAAGTTCGAGCGAATACATAATTAGCAAGAAAAAGTCGAAATAAAGTGATTAAACAAAAATTATTATAAATATCGTAAATAACAGTTCACAAATGCATATATAGAGATATTTTTTGAAGGGGGAAATGGTCTTCACAATTTAAAATCGATCGGACGCACTGTGCTCGAATGCTCGTGTAAACGCGCGCTATCTATCGTAGGATAAATGTACTATGCCAAAAACCTTCGCGGGAGTGTATTAAAAAACTTTCCGAAGTTTTATGGCAATCGTACTATGCCACGAACCTTCGCCGGAGTATATTAAACAACTTCCCAAAGTTTCACGGCAATCGGATAAACGGTGTGGTAATGCATGAAGGACAGACACACACACATTCATTTATATATATATAGATTATTGTACATTTATATCTGGCAATACTGGTAAAGTTGTTAGTCGTCAGAGTTTCGTCTCCCGAGTCCTCCCCCGAATCGACAGTTTTACCACTCTTGGAATTTGCTAACGAATTATTCAGCGATGGAATTACTTGGTACAAATGAAAGCGATTTCACTAGTAAACGCAAATAATTTCACGATTTTATACCAAGTAATTCCATCGCTGAATAATTCGTTAGCAAATTCCAAGAAAGTGGTACGAAAGTGGTAAAACTGTCGATTCGGGGGAGAGGGTTTTCACCCCCAACCGGTAGATCCCCCCTTTGTGATAAAAAAGTACCTAATGAACCACACGCTACGGAATCGGAGTCACGTGACCGGAAATGACGTACTTATAGTCGCGTGTGATATAGTTGAAAGCGAGTCTCTGAGCGACGCGAAGGCCGATTTGGGGGGGCTCGGGAGAAGGTTCCGAGTGTCACGTGACCCGCGACCGGCACCCCATTGGCCGCGGAGCGCGCTGCATCTCTATGGCTGAGGAAAGACCACGTGATTTGCTGTCATGCGCAGTGCTGTCCTTGGAGCGGGGAAGTGCGCGAGGAGCAAGGTCTTAGATTATCAGGTTGCCTCATAGAGAAGAAACGCTTCTCATTGGTTGCTTATTTGACGTCACTCGTAGTCGAAAACGAAACATCTTACTATGTCCTTATGGTAGAAACGTTAACGATCAGAGGCTCGTAGCTTTAATTACACGCTAATATTTTATTAATTACGATACTTACTTAATTAAATAAAAATAAAAATTGATTATAAATAAGAAAAATCCGGAATATTGAGCAAATCTTCGTAATTTTTACGTGTAAAGTTGAAGTTAAAATGAGTTTTTCTACTTTGTAAATGAAATCTATTTTATCTATTNTTATAGAATGGAATAAATATTTCGAAATATATCACGATGAATCGTATAAAAAAGGCCCCGGAGTTGTACAGAATTAGTCAGTGGAAACAGTTTTACCTTTTACTTTAATAAAAGATTTTTGTAAATTAAGAACTATAATAAGAATTAATTATAGAAATCTTAAACAAGAAAACTATAAAATATTGAAAAGAATGCCTTCTGAAAATGGTGATTGTCGAAAAAAAATTAAAAAGTTAAGTAAGATAATCACATAATAAAAAATATAGCTCATTAATTTGTTAAATAAATATTAGACAAAAGACTTGTAAATTTATTGACGTACAGTACACTTATTAAATCCGAAAATTCTACAGCAGCTTACATTTAGTAGTAATTTAATAATTAATTAAGAAATGATTTAATATTTTATCGTATTTTGTTATTTGAAAGATCTGTCGTGTTGAAGTAGAGGACATGCTGTGACGTCACATAGAGCCAAGGTCACGCTAACAAATATACGGGATCTGGCCATCCTTGTAGTTTAAAGTCCTTGAACCACGCTACTTTTTAACCTTCAGATCTGGCAACACTGCTGGGGAGAAAGGAAGTGAAGAAAGAGAAGAAGCTGGAACTTCGTCGAGAGAGGACGGAGAAACGAGTGCGGTCCTGAGCGAGGAGTCGAGCAAGGAGTGAAAAAAAAACCTTGCGAAATAAGGCCGAAGGAGGATCATACCTTGATCGCCTAGAGCAGTGTTTCTCAACGGGGGCGATTTTCCATGTTGAGGGAGCGATTTGTAACAATTTATATTTTTGAGGCGAAAAACAAGTCTTGGTAATGAATCTTTGAATGGCTCCAGAACTTAATTTCTTTCCTCTTGTGAACGTCTACGTTTTCTGGGGGTTGTCTTGTGGTTTTCCTGCTTGTTGTTACTTGAATCTGGGATAACTCGATTTCTTAGCAACGGTCCTACGTTACTCTATAATTCAGTCTTTTATTTCTCCTTCCTTGGTTTTAAGTAGGTTAAGTTTTAGTTATAAGTCGCCCCCACGTGTTTTGTTTCCTTTGTCACGTGTCGGTTGCCACCACAGAGAATTGTTAGTGTAGACGATTATTTTATGTATATCGAACCCAATAGACTGTAAGTTGGAATCATTTTAAAGAACCTGTGTTTGAGAATAAAAATCTTTTGTATTCTTACTCGTTTTATTTGTTTCCTGTTCGCAATAATACATTGCCCTCAAAAGGAACATCACAAGATTTTCTTTCAGTCATTCCTCAGTATAAATTTGTATATTGTGATTAGGGATTCGAGATTGTTTTTTAAATTCTTTCCGCCCTGTGGGCACTAAGAGGGCCTATTTTTGGCAAGCCCATTATGAATTCGGCCAGGCCCACAATGGGGCAATCGTGTGGTGAGGGACGGGGCCCGACATATCCAAACGGTCCACTCCCCGAAAAATTCCTGGGGATTATTTGACCCGTCCGGAGACCCCCAGAGCGGTAGGCTGCAACCTTGACCGCTCGGCCAACCGGCCAGGGATTCGAGATTAAGAAACAAATGATTTTTCTTATAAGACTTGGATTAATTTTTTAAAAAATCCAGCAACGAGTTGCTTAACTTTTCCGGTGACATATGTTATATTTTATTAAAAACTTTTGTGTTATTTACAATTATAAAATGGCAGAAAGCGTAATTTTTCGATAAAAAGAACAGGATTTATTAAGCTTCAAATTGGGTGGACAAAATCGAAATTGCATTTCACGACATTTCAAGGTCACAGAGTCCAAAAATGTAAAAATCTTGGGGGCCATTTTTTTGGCCGATCGCTATACTTTCCCTCTATTATATACTGTATGATGGCGGGTAAAGTAAAAATGATGCCGAAGAAACCATAAAAAAAAAAGGGGATCATTCTTACATCATTCTTCGTTTACATTATTGGCGATTGTAAAATCAAAATATAGATTCAATTCTGAAAAATGTATATCAGATATTCAGACAAGATTTAATTCTTTACGCATAAACAATGGCATCCATCTTATTAGTATGTAAATTTGTTTTGATCGAATAAATGGTAAAATTTAAAGTATAACAAAGAATTGTTTGGAATTAAAATTTCTTTGATTTAGTATCAGTTTAATTTATGTAGTACGGTATAGGTGTAGTTCCTTAAAGTGCTGCTATCTGCCAATCTTGATCAAATATGTATCCGCATTATCATCATTAATCCATTCAAATATCCATTGGTATTGTATTGCATTGCTCTACTACTGAAAACACATAAAATTACTTTCAATTTTTACTCTAAAAACTGTCACTTTCTTCAGACTACAGTACCAATTCTTAACGACAAATCTTAAACTACCTGTTTTAAATACTGCTTTTGTCGTTCCAAATAAACTTATATTAACTTTGATCATTTTAATCATTTTATTAATAGTAACACTAACAAGAAAAATCAAAACGCAACTGCATAGTAATGGTTTTAAAATTCGGCTCTTACTGGAAATAATGGCTTCCGTGTTCCGAAGATAAATATTGAAATATTTTGTATGACTATGTGATTGGATTTTACAGTTTTAAATTATTTACATACATTTCAATTTAGTTAATTTTATTGAAAAATGTCACACGTTATAAAAAAAGACTTAAAGCTAAGAGACAAAATAATTGAATTCGCTTCATATCAAAATTATTTCTTTGCAAAAGAAATTTTCATAGCATGAGTAGGAGTTATTTTAAAACCCTGAAGGGCATCTTTGGCGGCAGCAGACAAAACTTCATTTTCAAATTCGACAAATGCGATGTCGTGACGACCAGGCACCAGACGAACTTCTTTGAAACCGGGAAACCTGAAATAAAATTTAATAAAATTAGATTTTATTTTGATTTCCAGTGGTTTTTAATCTTCAATACTTTTTCCTAGTACAATATCTAATGCTAAAATTCAAAATACAGTGATAATAAATATATTAAGTCATTACTTTCAATTTGAATAATTCATCCACAGATTTATATATATAAAAGTATTTATTTGTGTGCAACCATTGATCAAAATGTCACACAGCCGATCAGATCAAAGTTTCACCATTGGCACATGATCAATAGTTTGCCAATGATACAAGTCTAATTTCGCACTGCAGCAAACTGGAAGGGCTGCCATTATTTCTCTCATTCTTCAAAGATTTAATTGTCAATTTCAAATACGTAAAAACATTTTTCATTTAAAAGTTTATTGTAATGTGCATATATATTTTGAGAAGAGAAGATACAGTAGAACCTCGATTATCCGGACTAATTGGGGATGAAGGTAGTCCGGATAAGGAAAAATCCGGATAATCGAAACAAATACTTTAATTTGTCTTTTAATGATAATACACGACGTTTTNGAAGAGAAAGAAGAAGAGGAAGAAAGAAAGAAAGAAAGAAAGAAAAAAAAACATATTGGAATAAAACATCCGAAAATTACATTCTTCTCGAAGCAATAGCCAACATCTTTATCCTTCAGATCTCTCCAAGTTACAAGATTTGCATGGACAAAATAGGATTTGAGGAGAAGTCCTTGAAAAGGCTCGACTTCACACCACATTCACGCTGATACGCCTTTGAAGAAGAGAATGGCATGAGGCATTCCAATTAAGATCGACTGGAGATGACTTTCTTTGTAAGGATTGTAAATTCTGAAAAGTGGAAAAGATGCCATGGAAACGAACAAATGAAAAATCAAAATAAAATAAAAAATAAATAAATAAATAAATAAAGTACAGAAAAATATTCTTATAAAAGAGATATATATCAGTGACATTAAAATGCCGTAAGCATAAATATTAATTTAAGAAAACTGTCAGATTATAAAAATGCTTTTAATGTAATTTAATTTACTCGTTTTTATTAAATCATCCGAAATAAGATATTGATTTAATTATGTAGTAAGCATGCATTAATCCAACTGTTGTCGTGGAGATACTGACTTTTCTCATTAGAATCCCTTCTTCAATTACTGTACTTCGACTCATCTCTGTCTATGCCACTTCAATCTAAACTAATAATCTTACTTCCCTGTTATAAAATCTTTTTAAATAATTCGCATCAAACTTAAAACTTTATAAAATTTTTCTTAAATATACATTTTATGCACAGCAAATTAATGCCATTAATTTCGTAAAATGATTCTGTCACATACTAATTCCTAACTCTACTCTCTATATAAAATAATTAGCTTAAAATCATCAAGACTCCACCCATTTGATGGAAAAAACACAGCAGCAGCAGAAACAGAAATTAACGAATTTTCATGGAATTTTTGAACAAGTGGGATTCAAAGCCCACTATTATAAATATAGAATTATAACATAAATAATATACAATTAACGTGGCCACATAAAAAGGAATTTATCACTAATGATATATCATGTATATTTTAGTGGCATGATGTGCCACACATCTAGTTTTTAATAACATATTAAAATAATTATTTCTTATGTAATTTTAACAATAAGTTTAATATTTCAATAACACACATCCAACAATATATTCAAATAATCAAATAAAAACCTTAGTCGAAATTAATCATTAAACCCAATAGAGGAATCACACTCGAGTCACAGCAAGAACTATTTTATGAACCACTAATTTAATGTTTGAATTAAGTCAGAAAAGCAATGGAAATAGAATGAAATATGAATGTTCAAATTCTCACCTACCTAAGAAACATTACTCTTGCGACCCAACATGTTAAACTAATAATTTTACGTAACATTAAATATAATTGAGAAAATATAAAATCTAGTTACAAATTACGTGATTATTCTGAATTAAAAAGTACGCGTGTATTAATTGTTATATACTTACTGGTTAAACAACATGGATAACATCATTTCATTTGTTTCTTCTGGCAAGTTTGTCAAGAACAAAATCTGATTAGGTGGTTGTTCTGGTATTGGTACCGGTTGTGCTATAATAATAAAATTTATTAGTTTACTACCTATTAAAAATTTTACTATTATATTAAATTGAGTATATTCGAATTAATATAATAGTATATAACTAAAAAGCATATAAATTAGTAGTATATTTTGTTTAATTCTAATACAGTTTTACTTTCTAAAATTATACAGTGGTACCTCAGGTTACGAACGCCCCAGCATACAAAATTTTCAGGATACAACATGAAATTCGAACATATTTTTGCTCCACGATACGAACAAAAACTCACCATACGATGTTACATTAGTTCACATTTTTCATTTGTTTTTCTTACTACAGTTATTTTTTTTAATGTATTACTTGGCTTTAATTAGAGAATGTTTTTCGCGTTGGAACGAATTATTTGGTTTTACATGTAATCGTATGGGAAAAGATGATTCACCTTACGACATTTTCATGATACGATCTCAGTTTCGGAACGGATTAATTTCGTATCCTGAGGTACCACTGTATATAAATTTCAGAATCTTAGCATTTTCCCCCATGTCTGTACAGTTAGTATTTTTCTGAAAAGACTGAATCTGATATACAATTTCATACTTTAAAAGTGTCTTGTATAAGATTAATTTAAGCTTCAATACTTCTTCATACATTTAGTTTAATGCATTTTTTGAAATAAAAATATTGAATTAGAATTAACAATAATCTTTGTACTTTTTATTCAAAAATAATCTAATTTTAAAAACTTACATTCATGTACAAATATTTATAACCAGATAAATAAATTATTTTTCATTACTTTGAAAATTTTAATGTATCTTTTATTAAAATCTCTATTAAGCAAAACGTAACAGGAAATCCATTTAATTTTATGAATAACATCTGTAAGATTGTTATGAAATAGATGGTATCTCATTCCTAATTACAGTAGTTATTAATATTTAAGCTACATTATTAGTACAATACAAGATTGTGTTCTCGTTTTATCCACATAATGTTTGCTTTCACAATGACAAAATTATTATGAATTAGATATATGATCAATGGTGTACCGAATACATTATATCTGCATGTATTCAGCATTCTGCTTCATCACATTGTCAACACCAGCCATATCTAGATGATAACTTTTACTTGAAGGAAGTTTCTTTTACTATTATTCACGAAAAGTCATTGTTTAAATTTTATTTGTGTTTATAGTTTTCTTATCTATTAATGGAGAAATAATTTAATAGATTATCTAAATACAAATTAGAGATAATCAATCATATAAGATAAAATGTGCTATTTATTCCTTACGGAATGATAGGAATGGTAATTAGGTTGTCATAGTACAACAATGACGCAACACTGTTAGTAGCCACAAGAGGCTGTTTATCTCCAAAAATTATAAACTAACTTACAAATGATTCATGTTGGAGTAAATTTGATTATATATTCTGAAAGTCTGTCTCTCAAAATGTATTTTGTCTGTACTCTTTCAGGATCTAACTCTTATAGCTTGAAAGAGGCAAAATTCTTTGTTATAAACAAAAAAAATTACATTAAATGTTGTTGTAACAAAATACAAATAAAAGTTATATCATATGAAAGATAATTAAAAATATATTTATTGGGCTGCAATTTTTTCAAATTGCAGATCTATAAATTCCCACTGTCATCCATTCATTTGTCTTTCCTTAATCTTGAGAACGGAGTTAGATAGATGAAATATGAGACCAGATATAAAAACCTTTAGGGACAAGAGACTCCGCTTAACTATATACAAACTTCAAATGGAAATTGGAAGTCACGTTATTTCAGTTTAAAACTTCTCCCCTGAAAGATGTTAGATATATGACTGGCACGACTCTGTCGTTAAAGGCAAACCACTACTAATAATTTGAGGTAGAGAGCATATATTTTAAATTACAGCCTGGAATTGTGATGGTGCCACAATAAGTTGCTCATTTTACACATAGGTTTCATTGTGTAAGAGCCCAGATTTGACAAAAAAATCTGAGAATTAAAATTTAATTTTTGAAATTAAAACTTTGCTATAATTTTTCCCACAATTGTTAAAATTGTAAAGGATATGATTTTATTCCTCTATGGAGTCACTTCCCTTTCAAGATGATGCATCGAATTGTCACCAGGAACGTGACAGCGAGAATTTGCTATTGGACATAGTCATTGAAACATTGCCAAAGGGCAAGGGGACCATGGGGAGCACCCCCAGATAAAATGGCAAGGTCCAACGATGCCAGAGAGAGTTCGTTATTATCGTTAGTTCGCCATCTTTGGACTAGTGGTCACGCCCGATCCCTTTTGGATACCACTTAAGTAGCTGTCGCAAATCCTATGCCTATCTTAAGACATTCAGAAACTTTCACACTTTTTCGATTCATTGAAGCTTCTCCCAAACAACCTTGCAGACCACCAGGACATCGATCAGCTGATTCTTTGATTCCCAACAAGGATCAACCTTGATTTTACTAAGGTATTTATCGACGTGCGGACATTCTATTAAATATTGAATAAGATTTCTTTCAACAAATAAAATTTCAATCAACATTGCAAGATATTCATTTTAGGTCAATACTGTTATTTCTATCCATCAACCAAAGCCGAATATTATCGGGTTAGATAATATAGCCCGATATTATTCGGCTTTAGTTGATGGATAGCTTTAATCGTATCGGGTATAGTAAAGATGTTTGATTACTGTTATTTCACTATTCAGAAAGATTGATGAAAGAAAACAAATATAAATTTGTCTAAACAGTCTTACTGGATATATATTTAATTAATTAAACTTGTTTACTATATTGTAAAGCCTAAAATAGTCAACATACCGTGAGTTACCATTCCAGGAACCATTGCTCCAGGCGCCATAACACCTAATGCAAGACCTGCTTGTGCTTGCTGAGCCTGTCTAGCTTGTTCTTTTGCAGCCTTCTTTTTCTGTTTCTTAACGTCAACAGCGTCTTCTTTTGTTTTAGGTTTTGCAGGTCTTTCAACAAAGGTGCCTTTCATTTTGGCAATTATGTCAGAGTCTGTTTTGGCATATTGTATTCTCTAAATTTCATAAAATTTAAGCATAAAAATTAATTTGGATTTATATGTAATTTGAGAACTGTTCAATAAAAAAAATTTAAAATTTAAGTATCTTCGGTTTTTCGTTAATTATTTACTTCGTTCATACAAAATTATAAATAGTTTGCTTACCATTGGTTTATCGTAAAAAGGAAAACCTTGCATGGAACGAAGAGCATTCGTTGCACTATTAATATCTTTAAAAATAACAAAAGCTTGTCCTCTCATTTTAAGGGTTGTTAATGCAACTATGTCCAATATTTGTCCAAATTGTGAAAATATGGCATATAATGATTTTTTCAATTCTGAAAAACAGAATTTATAAAAACAAAAAAAAGAAATTAAAGAAGTGATCTGGGCTTTGGTCTTGGTGGCCAATCAAGCTTCCAGGGTGCAGGTGGTGATCTCATCTTGCAGCCTGTGCAATGCAAGAAAAAGGGACACTCGGACCTACCCAGATGGCACCCCTTTTCTAATACATATTTTATAAATTATGTACTTAAAAATTAATATGCTAATTAAAAATTATTATTAAATATATACAGTTATATTAGACAAAATTTCATCGCAAAATATTCTGAAATACTTTAAAAACTCAGTAAAATTACAATATTTATTGTACTATATATATATATGGGGGCTATCTGGTAAGTACTGTACATGGCAGGTGACGTACGGGCAAAATAACACTGCGTTTAATCAGAAGCATAGTGTGATTCAGCAGCAATTAAAGTACATTACATTAAAGTGTTCTTTTAATTATGTTAACCTAAGTTATTAGTTTAGTATCGTGTGGCAAATTTAATTGATTTAATTTGAATTTTCCAAACTATTTAGTAATAATTATTAATTCATTTGTAAATTATTGTTTTATTGTGTGTTAGTGTGCAAAAATTTTTAGAGAAATTGTATTTTCAGGTCTAGAAAATATTCTGTACCTCTGGTACAATTCAGTACTCATTCAGCAGGGATAGAATGAAATTCATATTACTGTCACACTGTTGCTCAACAATGGCCATTCAAAAATGCATGCTGCAATTGAACGTACCATCAGCTTTGAGGTATGTTCAACTGTTCAGTGATAAGATCACTTTAGTCCAGAATTGTAAAGTGGATGAAATCTATCAACAAACTGCATGAGAAAAAATAAAATGATTGAAGATGTGTATGAGATATGTGTATGTTCACACATAGATGGACAAATGACTACAATGAGGAGAGGCATGGTTGACTGATTGTGACATTGTTCAAAAGATTGACAAAAAGACCTAGCAGAACTGCCGCTTTACCAATTCAAATATTTCTAATATATTTCTGCATATCTCTTGCACAGTTCTTTATGAAGTGTTCACTGAAATGTTAGACTACTGAAAGTTTTCTGTCTAGTGAGTGACTAAATTGTTTTTAGAACAACACACCAAAACAATAGATGGGTTGGAATTAACCTTCCCTAAGTGTTATGCCAGAAAAAGTGATGCTATTCTAGATGAGATCATCAATTCGTTCTAGACTGCATACTATTAATAACAAACAAAACTTACTACTACACCTTATCTTACAGCCGAACTTCGGCTGCAAGATAAGGTATAGTAGTATGTTTTGTTTGTTATTAAGTTTTGTTTGATGAGATCATCACTAGTATGCGTAAATGTACAGGAAAAAATTAATGGAGTGAGGCCATATTCACTTGCCAAAGAAGAAAAAGAAAAGAAAGAAAGAAAGGAAAAAAAATCACAAAGTGTTGATAAATTTTATCTGCGGCTAGAAAAGTTGTACAACTGTCTTTTGGGACAAAAGACACATTCTTTTAATAGAATTTATGAAATGAACACTATGAACAACTCAGGAGTGGTTCACATCACAGATTCACACTTTGACAATAATGAGAAACTTCAGTCCAGTATTATGACATGGCTTACTTCAATTGCAGCAAAATTCTATGATGATGATATACAAAAAAACTTTAAATGGTACAAGAAGTGTATCAATTTAGTTGAACACTACGTTAAAAAAAATAATCAGAGCTTGTAGTTTTCAGTTGTATATTAAAATTTGTCTGACTATATTGATAATGATTCAATAATTAAATGGAAGTTACTTTCTGGATAGAAAGCTCTGTTTGTGTGTCTATATAGAGTGGTCCTGAAGACCATGTATAATTTTATACTTTGATAACTAAAGATGTACAAATGTTAAAAAATCATGCAGTAAACAATAATATTTGAGAACCTACATTAAAATGTTTAAAAATCAAATGTAGAACTAATTGATTTTATTTATAGAGCCTGTTAGTGATCTCAAATGGCATCAGTTGAAGAGAAAGTAAATTGCATGCTTTGGCTTGCAGAATTAGTAACAGCTGTACACAATTCATTAGCATAAACAAACCAAATTATACAGTTTTCTTTCTCGAGTATAACCATTTGGGGAGTTACTAACAGAATCTGTAAAGAAAATTAGTTTTACAGTATAAAACTGGTACATTTATGTTGTTCATAGCAATTTTTAATACATAGTAATATTGTAAAAGTGTAAGCAATTGTAAGCAAATTGTAAAATATAGTAATATGAAATATTGTAAAAAGTGTAAGCAATATTCTGCCAATACAGTGTTTCCCGAAAATAAGACCTAGCAGAGGTTTTGCTGAATTGCGAAATATAAGACCCCCCCCCTGAAAGTAAGACCTAGCAAAGTTTTTTTTAGTTGTAACAGTCATCGACAGATGGTTGAAAGTGGCCGTTGGCTTTCTGAAAGTACAGCCACTGATTGGTCAGCAGATAATCATGCCACACGGCATGATTTGCATAAGACTATGGCTTGGAAATCACAGATTTGCATAATGTTATGGCTGGTAATTGCTAATTGGTTGGCCGGGAATCATGCCACATCACATTTGCATAGTGCTACGGTTCAGTAAGTACTAATTGGTCATTGAGCCCAATGTCAACGCTATGAAAAGGTTAAGTTGAAGCGAGAGTGGGAAATCCACTCCAGCACGGGAACTTCGTAAGTTCACTTCAGTTTTATTTAAGTTCAGTNTGGAATCGCCCCAAAACCACCATCACTTGTCACATTTCAACTAATTAGACACCCTTTCCATAACTCATACCCAAAGGAGACAATGTAAAGAAGAAATTTTAATTCCAACCAACTTGAATGGGACTGGAAGAATAAAAATACACAAATACAGTAGACACTCGTTAATCCGAATGCACAGGGCCACCGAGTTCGGATTAACGAGAGTCTACTGTATTAATAAATTTAGAAGTTAATTTTGCATTTAAACAGCATAACAATTTCATTTTGTAAGTATATTACTCTTAAATATATAAAAATAATAACCTTTAAAAGTAATATCGTTATAAAATAATTAAAAAATGCCAACCTCTTTTAGTAATTACGAACAAAACACGAACCACAATGCTTGATATACAGCTAACTCAATACATTAGTATATATTTCATTATGTTGGTCTTCAATTTCACGTGCATTGAACAACATCTATAAGGAAAAATTGGCAATAATAATAATAATAAATATTTTAAATCATTTGATGTTAGAAAAAAAGCATCATTTTAAAATTTAATTTACTGAAATTTAAAAGATAACAGTAAGAAATACATAGAAATTGTGTTTTTTAACATCAAATGATTAAAAATATCATGGATTTTCTTGCTCAATAAAAAACAATTACCATTAAAAAAATTTGTTTCTGATCTGTATGTTTGATAAACATTATTAGAAAATAGAAAAGGAATTTATAAAAATAGTAATTAATATACAGGGATACCAAAAGATACTTTACAACTTCAAAACTTTTATATCGCGGCTTTGAATTATATATGAACCGTTCTACTGTAGGGTTCAAGTGACATACCAACTCAAAAATATTTTTTTGACAAATAGTAACTAACCTTTCTCGTCTATTGCAGGTGACGGAGACCGCATAATCCGAACATAAAAGTTTGAAGCCGTAAACTACCTTTTGGGACACCTATATTACTTCTTAAAATGTTTTAATGTATAGATTTAAATTTCTATGAATATATGTTCATTGTATAAAATTACTTACCATCTTTCTTTATTTTCTCATTGAGATTGTTGATGTAAATAGTATGATTTGGTCGAATATCCATTCTATTTTAAGAAAGTAGTAAAACATTTGTAAAAAAAAAGGGGTCTGAAAATCTTAGTTTTTTTTAGTAAAGAAAAAAAAATAATAATCACACTGATAAATAATTGGGAGTAGTTTGCATTACGAGGGGTACGTTTGTAAAGTCGAACGAGTTGAACGAGAATGACATCATCGTTATTCTTATTTTGTTAGATTTTTCGACCGATTCGTTTATAACTAAATGGCTGTTTCTAAAATCGAAGATATGAATGTTGCTAGTGCAGCCTTATCCGAAATATTTTTCCTAGATTGCTTCAGGTGGACAGTTATTTCTATCATTTCACCTTTTAATTCACAGTTTAAATACTCGAGTAGATTTAGATACATCAATATTGTCAGGCGCCATTTTCTTAACAAATTAAACTAACTCTTTCCTTCATGAACTTCGTTAGAGTTTCGTTCGAAACGTCATCACCGCAGAGCATGCGCACTGAGCGAGACTACTACTTTTAGAACGATTCGTTACTAATGCATTTAACTCATTCGACTTTACAAACGTACCCTAGATATTTCTAAACACGTTGAACCTAGCAGATCAGCAATGTTTTGCACATCACTTATTACTGTACCATTTTTTTCCACCATAAATGGACGGTGTATGTTCAAGCAGTACAGAAATACACAGATTGGCACTGGTAATATATTGATCAATATCAGGGCCTAAAAACAAAGAGGGAATGGACCAGTCCATCCAGCATCTCTGGAAATTTCCTGATGGCCTTATCTATCATTTCCTATTATTAATAAACCCGATTATTAGATTACAGCCAAATTATATCAGGCAATATTGATGCTACTATTAATAATTAAATATTAAGTAATTTGGCCTAGACAGAGGTGCTAGGCACCATCTCTTGATAAATTTAATAATCATAATTAAATTAAGTCTTTTTACCTCTGTTCTTAATGTTTTATTTTATTTTATTTTTTTTTTTGTTTCCATATTGCCTATTTGGACCTTGTTTATATATAGGCAATATGGAAACAAAAAATAATAATTAACTTAGAAGGTTCTGGAAGAAAAGAATCTGCCTGAAGTGGGACTCAAACCTGCAATTCCTGCATACTGTGAAGTTGTGTTGCCAGTCATGTTACCTGGACCTCCATCTAAACTTCACTTTCAGAACTATTAGCATATCATTTAACAATAAAATAATAAAGAATGAACATTTTTTTTTAACACTGGTGCATTGTCTGATAAAGCAGCTTTAATACAGCTGGATAAAAATGCTAATGAAATAACCTTGCTTAAAAACAGGCCGTGTCATTGGCTTGCTTATCTAGATACATTAGCGAGTCATTTTACTTTGCTAATAGGTTGAAATNCGGAGAAAAAAAAAAAAAAAAAAAAAAAAAAAAAACAAACACAAAAGTGCCCACCAGGGGCCGTATTCTGGTCACTGTCTCTGGTCTCTTGTCTCTCACAAGCCAGTTACTGATTGGCTAATCGTTTGGATTAGCCAATCAGTGACCGGCTTGTGAGAGACAAGAGACCAGAGACGGTGACCAGAATACGGCCCCTGGAATCGCCCCAAAACCACCATCACTTGTCACATTTCAACTAATTAGACACCCTTTCCATAACTCATACCCAAAGGAGACAATGTAAAAAAGAAATTTTAATTCCAACCAACTTGAATGGGACTGGAAGAATAAAAATACACAAATACAGTAGACACTCGTTAATCCGAATGCAGAGGGCCACCGAATTCGGATTAACGAGAGTCTACTGTATTAATAAATTTAGAAGTTAATTTTGAATTTAAACAGCATAACAATTTCATTTTGTAAGTATATTACTCTTAAATATATAAAAATAATAACCTTTAAAAGTAATATCGTTATAAAATAATTAAAAAATGCCAACCTCTTTTAGTAATTACGAACAAAACACGAACCACAATGCTTGATATACAGCGTCCTCTGGTTTTTATATTACGTTTCTGCTATTGTTCTGATGTTTTTTTTTTTCCTATAAAATCGTTAATATTTAATGTTTAGTTATTTAAATTTTATATATTTTTATATGTAAAATAATATTAAATTTTCATTAAAAATTTTCTTTAAAAAAAAAAATGGATAAGATTCGACGGCATGTCGAGTGTCATGGCGCTTTCTTGCCGCTTTGACGAACATAATCCCAATCGGATTTTAAAAAATTTTTATGAGTAACCAAATATATAGTATCTTGAACTTTATCACCCATCCATTGTGGGCCTGGCCGAACACATAACGGGTTTTCTAAAAGAGGCCCTATTAGTGCCCACAGGTCAGCAGGGATGGCCGAGCGGTCAAGATGACAGCCCACCGTTCTGAGGGACCCGGGTTCGAATACGAACGGGTCAAATAATCTCCAGGAATTTTTCGAGGGGGTAATTTCGACCCGTTCGTATTCTAACCCGGATCCCTCAGAGCGGTAGGCTGCTACCATCTGCACGCGGTATCGCTCGTCTCCATTTTTTAAAACAATTCCAAAACTTTAATTGGCTTAAATACATTTTCAATTTGTTTCACCGGATAATAATTGCCTTCGAAATTATGCAAACAACGTTTAAAATACACGATTTCTTAAAAACACTGTCAAAAAAAAAAAAAAAAAAAATATTAAAACAGTAAACAACGACACAAAATGGACTTCCCGATACTACCGCACCTAGTGGCGAACGTCTGAAGTACGACCACATTACGCTATGATTGAAACAAACGAAAAAAAAAATTTAAACACATAAAATAATATAATTATATTATATTATTACTTTTACGTAAATAAAAAGTATTTTATACGTATACTTATAATTATATCTTTAGAAAAAAATAAATCTTGTATATTTCCTAGCGTGTACGCATGTGAGTTTACAAACTGATATAGATTATTTAACAAGATTGGGTCGCTGTAACGTGAGATCATCGAAAAATGGTAAAAAAAAATGCATATGAAATTATAAAAATTATTCTGTTTTAACTTCGAGAACGTATGGCAAAATCTCTTATTTACTTTAATTTTTATAATTTATTTATTTTATGTAAATTATAGAAAGTACTCCATAGAAATAGCTCCAAGAAACGTGGTCTGAGTTCATTTGCTAACACATGTTTTTTTTTTTAATATAAGAAGCATAAACTGAATTACATTTTAATCAAGTTATTACGTAGAATAAATGAGTTTGTGCTTCATGATTTATGTTTTAATTGTAAACAAGTATCATTCAACTAAGAAAATAAAGTGTAATTAACATTATTTATTAAGTTCTAGCATAGAATTTGTAAATAATGTTATACGAGTTCTGTTATAGAATTTTCTGATTCTATACGTATTTCTGTGGCAAGTGTCGAGACGTCGTTACGAGTAAGGTAGTACAGTTGTCCCTCTATAGTCCGACGTTTTTTAATCTGACATGCTCAGTAGTCCGACGCACCTCCCGTCAAGGTACCCGTCCCCGTTACGTGTCTGCTTGCATAGAAGCATGTCGCGATGTGAATCTCCCCATCCAATTTTTACACGATGACACACATTTCGTGTGTTTTATGTGAGCAGTTCTGTTCGAACAGTTGGAGTAGAGAATATTGTAAGTTACTGCTAGCAAAACAATGCGAAATATGTAATTATTTTCGGTAATCTGGACACTTTTGGTAATCTGACACACCTTTGGTCCCATACCTGTCGGATTATCAAGGAACAACTGTACTCGCGTTTTGATTGCAATGTTTGAAAGATACGTAATCAGTTATTTGTGGAAGTATTTGCTATTTATTTTAGATTCCGTATACCGGGGAATGGGCGACCCGCGGCCCGCAAGATACAAATAGACGTATCGATTTCCCGGCTTAAGGAAGAGTGCGGCAAAAATTCGAACGTTATTTTCCACGACTTATGTACGTGAATAGATTTTCCGGCTGCGAATTTAGTAAAAATTAAAACGAGAAAGCGGATAACGGTCTCGCGTCGAAACTGGTTTAAAACTAGCAGTGACTAATATTTAACCAAATATTTCCGATATATTACGTTTACGTCGGGTCCAGAAGCTAAATTAAGTATACCTATGCAAATTTATAATTATATATGGATAAATAATTGTGATTTACCGGTTTTTTTTTTTTTTTTTTTTTTTGGTGTGTGCGGCTCGCATCGGTTCGGATGCGGCCCTTATGTAGAAAAAGGTTGTTCGTCGCTGCTGTATACGGTAGAGTCCTGGAAACTTGACTCTGGATAACTTGACATTCCAAAATCCTTGTGTTCTTCCAAAAAATATATATATGTAATTTAATTTTTACCTCAATAATTTAACACTAGAATCAAATAAGTTATCGTTCTTCTCTGGTGACACTTGATAATAGGATCGGTTCCACGCATTAACAAAGAATATAATCAGTTCTCCAAGTTTCTGCTGCAAAACGTTATGATGTGAATGTCACTAACTCAAAAGTAGCCACTGAATAGCCATTATATTTTTTAAAATTTAACTACAAATAGAAATAATCACTATTGGTACATAGTTAGTACGTATATGAGTTTACACAAATAATACCTTTATGAATATTCTGCTATGTAGACTAGCATTGATGCTATGCCCTAAAGCCTGTCGATTATGATTAAAAAATCTATTTTTTTTTTAGAAATTTAATTTATACGTATAAAAGTCAAAATATGCATGTCTGTATGTTACGTAAAGAATTCTACACCATTCAATGTATCCACACCAAATTTGACATGATATTCTTTGACACTCTAGATAAAAATACTTTGGGGAATTCCCATCTCCAACCACCTCTAAATTCCATTCCTTAAGCTCAGGAAATTTTTTGTTTTGCAGTTTCGTTATTGTAAATACTCAATATACAAGTCAACCCCCCTATAACACTGTTGATTTTTCTGTTTTATATGAATTCCATGTTGTACGAGTCACTTAGATTTTACAAATACGTGAGCCGTGCACAGCCCGGCATACGTATTTGTAAAATCTAAGTGACTCGTACAACATGAAATTCATATAAAACAGAAAAATCAACAGTGTTACAGGGGGGTCAACTGTATGTACATTTTAGTTACTGTTGTTGTTATCATCCTCTTTCATTCCAACCTCACCAATCTCTTACTTCCTCAAAAGCCAAGCAACACCGAACACATGCATTGAGTTTTTAATATATTATTTTGTTGAGTAATGATCTTATATCTTAATAAATGTAATTGTGATATATAATATATATATGTTAATTTTATATTTTATGTAATAAATGTAGAAATTATTCATTATTATATAATGTAATTTTGAAACAGTTTTTGCTGAGGTTGCATTGATAGTTGAATTATGTATCATGTTTCATTTTAATTGAGCAATTTATATAAATATATTTTTTTTTGCAAGGAAAAATTTTTAATGCAAAATATAATTTGCATTATAAATTTATCCTTGAAATATAAATAGTGTCATTTTTCTAAAAGGAAACCTTACTGTCGGTATGCATGTATAGTGACTAATTCTAAAATAAAGTTCTGTTTTAGGAAAAATATAACAGTAATTAAACAGCCATGTTTAATGCTATTAATTAATTATACTATTTTCTTTATAAATGTAATATTGTAGCACAGTCTTTTCAAAATTTTTAATCTCTCTCTCTCTCCCCTATTTGTTGTTACGAATTTAATGTTACTTGCCAAATGATGCCCCTTCAATAACCACATTTTTACCTTTTCTTTTCAAAATATTATCACTATTTTCCATACCTGTAGAGAATGTAGTAAGGACGGACAGTTAGTTACCTGACAGTAGTGTTCATTCATTGAAAGATACGCTTACTTTTTATGTCGGTTTCAATTGGTCTGCGGCATTTGTTGTCGATGATAGAGTGGCCCAGTTTGTTTCATTTGTTTTTATTGTATCAGTCACCAGACTTCTTGCCTGAGCATATGAAATTTCTCTTACGGAGCTAGTACTACAAACTTAAAAGTACTTTTATGCTATCTTCTGGTACAACTTATTGGCACGTTTTGGCTAACAAATGGTTCTAATATAAAAAATAAATGTAAAACTATTATTTACCTGAAATTCAATACAATTGCAAATAATGTTTGATATTATAATGAGTTATTTTAATTACTATATTTAATTGCTTCGTGGATTTAAATCATTTTTCTGTTTTAAAATGTTAAGATTATGAGTCAAGAAGAGCATATCAAACTAAAGTAAAAATGTTTTCTTGAAGTTTAAAATCTTTAAAAACGTCAAACAGAGAAACTTTGGAAACATCTAAATATAAGCATTGTTTGCTTAAAATCACTAAAGCATCAGATGTTCTAGTTTAAAAAGTTTAATGTTGATATATTAAACTAGAAGATATGATGTTTTAGTGATTTTAAACAATGCTTATCTCACTTTATTGACATCAGCTGGCTAATGTCAATAAAGTCCAAGTTCATTCCTATTTGTCTCCAACATTTTTCCTGTATGATAAGTTCGTTAAAAAAGCGACATTATAAGCTTTAAATCCTTTAAGAAGAATTACATTATTTGATGATTATATTTCTATATTCAGATGTTTTTAATGTTTTTAAACCTTCCAAGAAAGCAGTTTTATTTAAGTTTATAGAAAGATTACTAGGAAAGTTTTGTGATGATCTGGTATAAAATTTGTTAGATTAAAGTTGGCAATAGCACTCTTATCTATTGTTTGATAGACAACAATTCTTAATCTTAATTATAATTGTTTTCTAGTAATTCATTTAAACAGGTAACAAAATGTTGAAATTAATTCATTGTATAGTTTCAAATGTGATTTAACTGTAGAAGAGTGTGTATTAAAAATTAAAAATATGTTTTGTGATATTTGTACAAGTCAAGCAATTATCTTTTGAAGGTATAAACAATTTGAAAGAGGAGAGTTTAACTTAGATGATGATTCACAATGCTAAAGTCCAGTGGAAGTATTTATTAAAGAAAAGATCACTGCAGTTCAAAAATGACTGGAGAATAACTACAGAATTATATACAGAGGCAATATTAAAACCAGCATGAGCATTTGCAAGCAAGGAAAGCTTGTATATTCTGTATCCCATGCTGACTATCAGATAAATAGTGATAAAAGAGTAAAATGAAGCAATGAAAAGATATAAAGATGAGTGATCAAAAGTGATCAATTTTATCACTTTAGGATGAGACGTGGTGGTATTACAATGTTCTGTTGAAATCATTTAAAAAATTATGGCTCATAGGAAATTAAGAAACACTGACAACAGTGAAGCCGTTTTGGTCAGATGAAAGATGATTGTAGATTGTTTTAGAAAATAAGGAATTATATAACAGATAGTACTGAAAGAATAAGAACTTTTTGTTCTTTGAATACTGTCTGTACTCTGTTCTGCTTTTCTGTGTTTACAAAATGACAGTCTAAAGTAGGGGTCCCCAAACTTTTTATCCAGTCGACCCCTTTATAGAATATTTGCCTTTTTATCGACCCCCAGATTAAATATTTAACAAAAACATTAAATTATTTTTGTATTTCTGATGTTAAGCGATAAGGAGACCTGCATAACAACCCAACAAAAGAATTTATAGTTCTCACATCTTATAAAATCCACCCAATAACATTAACAGAAAAAAGTGATATTTTCCACTGATTTATAATCTTAAAAAATAATAGCAAAATTATGGATAGATAGAAATTTGCTTATAGTTCTTAAACCATACGTGTCATAATATTTAAAACATACAATTATCTTTGAAAACATAACATAAGTTATATTGGTTGAAAAAAACCTCTTGCTGTCATTTTGAGACTACTACTGAATGCATATTAGTGGGATGGATGTGTCTGAAGAGAAGCAGCAAGATTATTGATATTCGGTTGAAAACTTACCAATTTTCAACCAAAGCAAATCACCACGGTTTTCCAAGTTCAATCTGTTCCTTTGTTTTGTCAAAATTGCATTCGCATAGCTAAAATCAGCTTCAGCCATGTATGAAGTTGGGAATGCAAGTAAGAAAGGTTCAGCTTCTGCTCTGAGCTTAAGATGGCAATATTGTTATTGCTCTAAAATTCACTGAGGTTTTTATTTTTAAACAACACTTTAGTTTCGAGATCTACACATATTTCACTCAGTTCATCTTCTAAGCCAGGTTCACTACCTTCATTATCTATTTTTACATCAAATGGATTAGCAAACCATTCGGGAACATGCATATTCTCCAAGTCTTCGAAACGTGCTTTAAAATCTTCTCTTAATTTATCACGATGTTTAATATATATCTCCAAATCACGGTCGGAAATCTTTTCATTTTCTTTTAGTACTCGCAAGTTTGAAAAATATTTAAAATCGGATCGTGCCAGTGAAGATTTAAATAGCTCCATTTTTACTTGAAAGGCCATTATGATTGTTCGAGCTTGAACAATTGTAACGTTTTTTTCCTCGCAAACGCTTATGTACTTAACAAACGCTTAATGATTTTCGATATATTACGATATTTTCTCTGTAAAGGACAAAATATCTACATTTAGATATAAAATACTTAGAGTGACAACCCTACTAGAGTGTAACAGTGCAACGTATGTCTGTGTATAATGAACTACCAGCGTTCATAACATGTTTGCAACACTAGTACAGTTGCCAGATGCGTGAAAACAGAGTAACACATGCTTAAAGCGGCGTAGGCTAAGGCAAAACTCAAGTTATAACTAGGGTAGTCAGTAATGTTGTTGATCATATCCGTATTTCGAATTTTTATTGGAATATTCTATTTTTTTCCTAGACAATTTAATTGATCCTCTTTGGTATTAATCGACCCCCTTTCGACCCTCGTGTATTAATCGACCCCTGAAGAACTGTTATCGACCACTTTGGGGACCCCTAGTCTAAAGTTTACTTGTCAAAACATCAATTTATTAAAGGAGCTTCATCCTTGTTTACAATTGGATACATGGCATCTTCACCGTGTAGTAGTTACGCTCTTCCATATCAAACTTGAGCTAACGTTTGCAAAATTTGGGCCTACTATTTTAAACTACGTAAATTTTTTGTGGTTACTATTTGAGGGCATTTGTTGTTCAAATAAAACCAGTATCTCTTGTCGAACATTCGCATTACCTTTTCCTTGTGACGTTAGTCTCTTTCTACTTATAAAAATACATATAAATATTTATGTTTAAATCCATACAATATGAAAAAAAAAGAAAATGAAACTTTTCACTAATGATGTTTAAAATTTTACAAAGTATGAATTATATTTAGATGTGTTTTTATTAGATAATTATTATCTTAAAGATTGCTGGTTAAAAGTGGGTCAGATAATTAAAACGGTGTTTATCAGAAAGGGATAGTATTTAGTTCAATAACATAACCGTTTCAAACAATGATAAATTTTATTAATGAATTTTCGTATCAATACTGTTAATATTTTTTCATTTAATATACATTCTTCGCATGAATTTTAATTTATAGAAAATTCCATTTTATTTTTTCAAGATAACGCACACCGTAATAGATAAAAGTAAAATATGATTGTTTACTTTTTCAGATATGAGAAATGGAAAATATAATGAAATTTTTAAAATGAAAAGTGTTTATTGAATGGGATTTTCAATTAAATTCAAATTATCATAATCAAATATGATTTCTCTCCAATTTTATTCTTATATATTCTTGTTTTAGCAATTTGATAGCGAACAGAACATATATTTTTTTTTTTTTTTTTTTGTAAAATTCTACACGATATATTAAAAAATAACAATTAAAAAAATCCTTCGGCAAAATTAGAATTAATCTATATAAATTTATCTGCAAGTATTTCTTACATAAATCTCAGATTTATAGTCAAGTATGTTATGACGTGGTTTCTTAAATTATTGATTTGATTGGCTTTAAGAGATTACAATTTAATGCGGAGAAGATTAAAAGATTAAATGATATGATAACTTGTTTTGAGATGTTCTCTATCAGAACAAATTTAATAACATTAAAGTAAGATGAATTTATTTATTAAAAAAACTTTTAAATAAATTTAAAAAAGTATTTTCTGTATAAAAATTTAAATTTAAAAAAGTATTTTCTGTATAAAATTAGTTTTCTTAAACTACAGATAACCCCGTATAACACGGCACTTCTATAGCACGGATTCACTCTAACACGGTTCGAGAATTGGGAACATCCAAGTATAACACAGTGCTTTTATAGCACGGGTTCACTTTAATACGGTTTGGAAATTGGGTAAAACCCTCGTACAACATGAAATGTAATAAAGGGTGCGATCTTTTATATCTCCACGTAACTCTGCGCGAGCATTCTAATTGTTTTCGTGGCTACTTTGAATGCTCTTTCAACAAATGATCCATTTAATGGTTAAATTTTACAATTGGTACTCTTCTTTTGCCTCTAAAAGCTCATTTTTGAATTATAGATTCCTCTATCACGATACTATCGATAGTGCGGGCGCCGCCATCTTTTTTCACCGTCGTTGCTAAATGCCTACAAACAGCAGCGCACTCCCATTGCAGAGCGACCGCTATTAATGAACACACTCCAAAAACTGTTACCAGTTGATGATGCTCATGCTGAGATCATCATATAGGATGAATAAAAAAATGGTCTGGTAAAATATTTATTTAAATAATAAATAAGTGTTTTACCTGTGAAAAAAATGAATAATAAATCCAATTTAAATAAGGATTTAACAGCGTGTTTTTTAATTTTTGGAACCTAACCCCCTCTTTTTGCACTAGTTCTTTATTTTGTATAACACGGCAATTTTTTGGAACATAACTCCCATGTTATACGGAGGTTACCTGTACTTTTGAATGATATAAATAATTTTTAATATTTTTTTTAATAGAGTTTTTTTGGATTTGGCCAAACTGCTGATATAGACATTGTGCTGGATGGCACAGATTCTCGGAAAATGGCAGAAATAAAGACGGAAGATGGAAAGAAAGAGAAAAATTATTTATATTACGATGGCGAATCTGTAACTGGAAAAGTAAGTGTATTTATTAAATAGTTTAATTTATGATTAAAACTACATATTAAGAAAATTAACAGCACGAATATATAATAACAACTCCTCCTAACCCAAATTTAATTAATTAATTTGATTAGAGGCAGGCAGATATGCTGCTATCTTGTATTAATAATTATAACAAATTAATTTATAATTTAGAAAATTCTGGAAGAAAAGAATTGGGCTGGAGCAGGACTCAAACCACAACTTCTGCATGCTGTGCAGAAGTTTACACACAATCCACGACTCACTTCGATCTCGATTTACCTACAATCTACATTATAACTGTCGCCGGTCGAACATTGTGCTGTTCGCACAGGCAGTCCGCTCAAGAAAAACCCGACTATTACACTCGATGATAAAACTGACATAACTACACGGTTAGTCACGAACACCAACAAACAAAATGGAAGTTTTGGTTAGAAATAAATAGTTTTTCTTGTCATATATCTAATAATAGACAGATGTCATCGTCTCTCCCGATGTCTTTTTTATTTCTCTGTCGATAGCCCGACACGTGTTTCACAGCCATCTTGTATTTTCTCACATGCGTGGGATTGTGGGATCTCTCTTATGACTGGATCTAGTTTCAAGAACTGTCTTGAGTCAATCGCGATTGAACCTCATTTCACTCGAGAGAGGTTGCACTACGGCACAGTCGCCGACCTTAGTCACAATCTAGATCGAAATGCTCGGGGCGAAGGGGGTATTACACTACCCAGACCACCGTCCTATCTTCACTTCCAGATCTGTTTATTATAATTATTAAAATTAATACAAGATAGCAGCAAATCAACCTATCTCTATTCAAATTAATGAATAACTAATTATTAATGTATCCCAAAAATTGTAGCTCAATAATTCTGCAGATTGTTTGGCATTAATAACACCATGAATATTGATTTAGTTTTTTAGCCAAAGAAATATATAATAGATTAAAATAATAAAAGTATATTAAAGTTTTTTTCAGAATTTCAAACTTTATCTTCCTCTAATATCATTTATAATTGAAATTAGTATGTAAATTTTAATAGAAAAGATATTTTATTAATATATAATTAAAATGAATATTTGAATTTTTCAGGTAAATATAACATTAAAAAAACCTGGCCTGAAATTAGAGCATCAGGGCATTAAAATAGAATTTATTGGTCAAATAGGTAAGTTCAAAAATTATTTTAATATTTATTTTATAAAAAAAAAACACAAAGTAAAACAAATTAAATTGGATAGTAATTTTATTTGGAAGCAAAAATAATTACTACGATAATATTTCTTCGGGTAATTACTGCGAAACTAATTTAATCTCTTGTTTATTTTCATGGTTAACTATTAATTGAAAATGTTTAAAAATTTATCAGTTGCATTTACAGTAAAATAGAGAATTTAAAAAGATATTTTATTATTTATACTTTTTAAAATCTTTTTATACAAAGTTAGTTGTAAACGCAATTATGTGTGATTAACTGAGAATATTTAAAATTTTATGTTCGTAGTATCTTTTATGATTAGGAATTTGTATTAATGGACTTTACATTGATAATAAACTTAGAAAAATAAATATTTTTCTAAGTTAATAGACTGTCATGATGACTGATATTTATATTCACAGTCCACGATCAAGAGTCAGAAACAGAAGTTAGTCAGTAAATATTTGTGTACATAAAACAAAATTAATACTTATTAATTAACTTCTTACACTGACTTTTTGTTCGTGGATAGTGAATACAGATATATATTCTTTTCTCAATATGACTGTTTTAATAAACTTTTTAAACTATGGTTTCAATCCTGAAAACATTTGTGATGTGTAGTCTACTTTTCATTGAATATTGATTAACTTTGCTTAAAAGATTGAAACTATGTAGGCTGTTTTTTTTTTCAAGCTCCGATGGTCCAAAAAAAGAACAAGTGTAAATAACAAAATGAATTTATTACCAAAGGTTAGGTACAAACATGGTTACTTTTCGACATAATCACCGTGAAGATAGAGGAATTTGTCATATCTGTGGACAAGCTTTTTAATCCCCTTATCACAGAATGTTACCGCCAATGAATTGAGATGGCCTTAACAACATTGTTTTGAAGATCGTCATTAGTCTCGAACCTCTGCCCTCCTAGCCACGTTTTCAGTTCAGGAAAGAGGTGCAAGTCTTCACCATCTTTAAACATCCAGCGTATAGTCCCGATTTAGTACCGAGCAACTTCCACCTCTTTCCTGAACAGAAAAAGTGGCTAGGAGGGCAGAGGTTCAAGACTAATGACGATCTTCAAAACAATGTTAGTGCCCAACTCAAGTCATTGATGGCAACATTCTATGACAAGGGGATGGAAAAGCTCGTCCACTTTCATTTAATTAGTGATAAAATAATAATTTTCAAACTAAGATAAAATATAAATTTGCAACAAAGTTGAAAAGAAATCGTTCTTATGATTTTAAAATGATCATTAATATTAAATAGAATCAAAAATTGAATTTATAAGACAAAAGATGTTCTAAATATAGATTATCCTTAACCAGAAAACTATTAAACAAATTTAATTCAAAAATATTAATGAATATGTTGCGCTACTAAATAATTTTATTAATTATGTGAAAGGAAACTTTTTTAAGTAAACTAAAAATTGTAATCATAAATATTAATAATTGAATAAATTAAATATAAAATTTAACATGTAATACATTTATGCCTTGCTTAATTTTCACGTAGTAGACGATAATTCAAGCTCAATTGAAGCTTGATATAATATTATCATGTCAGAGTATTGTGTAACAAAGTTTGAAATTTGTAAAAATTTAAAAACAAAAGAATGAAATATATTTTGAAATGATAACAGATATAAGACAAATGAAAATCAAATTTGCTGTCTTCTTACATCCTTTCTAACCACAGGAATACAATTAATACTGGCAGAGTCAACTTTCTTTTGCTCTGCCAGTGTTAGGGTGCGACTATGCAGACACGAGCGAGAATATGTGGCGAGAAGAGGCGAGACGCGATAAATATCAAAACCTGTCAGATATGTGCGAGAATCAGAAATTCGCTCTCGCCAGCATTATTTCTCGCTTCTCATTTGTGCATGGTTTTCCTTTGCAAAAACTAAATCGCTCTAAATTCGCGTCTGCATAGTCGCACCCTTAATTCAGGTTCTTCCCTTTTTATGATTTTGTAAATTGGTTAAAAGTCCTGTTAGTGTTTATCGTGTTCTTGTAGCTGAAAGGACGTAAGAAGATAGAAAATTTTATTATTATTTAGTCTTTCAGTCTTTAGGACTGTCTATTATAAATGCTTCAAGTTATCACATTTTTTTTAAGCTATAGAATTCAACAATTTTCACAAAGTTTAATTACAAAATATGTTAATTTTAACAATTATTTAAGCATAATTTGAATCATTTCATTATTATATTCTAAAAATATAAAGCTATTTCAATGCATTTAATATTTTTCAAAAATATATTAGTTTGTTGGCCTACATTTATCTGACAAGCAGATGTATGTGGTTAGCTAATGCATTTTTAATGATGCTTTATTGTGATTATGTCGAAACATGAAATAAATCATGGAAATTGTTAAGTATGAAACTGCAATACATAAAAGTAATTTTATTGTCAATTATTAAAAAGTTGTATAATCCTAAATTTACTTTTTTTAGAAGACAATAAAATGCTTGTTTTTAACATGCTGAAGGATGTTTAGATTATCCAGTTATTTAGATATTATTTCAATGAATTAATGAATGCTTTATAACACTCCTTATCAAATATTCATTCATTTCAATAAAATTTTTAATATAATTAAGGAATATCTTTTATTCATTGAAAATGTTATAGTCTGTAGAAATGATTTCAACTTAAATATCTTTAAAGTTGTACTGATAGAAAATTCATCTAAATAGATAGTCGAGAAAAATTTGCAGACATTGGGTTCTTTATTTGAATTATATATCATATTATATAATAAGAAAACAAAATTTTTGAACTTGTATTTAAGTTTATATGTAAAATTATATAAAAGAAACTAGCCAAAGCATTTAATATTGCTCAGAGAACTATAATGAAGATGCCATAAAGTGATAAATTTTCGTTATGGCTAGATAATGGCATGTAATTTACATTGCATGTGGAAAGATATACAGGATATACAGTCGACCCCCCCTGTAATATGGTAGATACGTTCCACTTTATAAGAATTTCACGTTGTAGGAATCCTTAAATATATGAGCCAATCACAGCCCGGCATGTGTGCAGTTTATGGACTACAGCTGTTTGAAAGGTTTTCCTCCATAAAATTAATCGATTCTAGACTAATTTGACTCAACATTTCCAAAACACGTATAATTTTTTGGGAATAATCCGTATAAACTATGCTATAAACAAAAAATTGTAGGATTACTTGCCGAGTGTGCACCGTTCAACGACACCATTGCTTAATTAAGCTTGTTTTCGTCGCGGAGCAGTGCACCAAACGGCGGGCGCATTTTCTGATAAGTTATTTTTCTGCGAAAAATTTGTTGAACTTTGGAGACATCATTAATAGAAATAATTTTTATGGCCGTTGAATAAGAAATGTTTTTTTCACAAGAAATGTATAAAATTACAGTACTGTATTAGACTTACGGTACCTAATTTACATACTGTACAGACGATAGTAAACTCAACTTACCCGCCTAAACTCTCCATAGTGTGTAAGTAGTTTGGCTGCTTGTCCACTATTGGTCCAGATTCGACCAATCCTGTTGCGACATGAGTCGGTGATGACGTTTTACCGCATTTTATGAGTCTCTGTTAGCATATTTATACGAATATGGTCGCAATTTTTTCACCGCGATATACGAATCCGCATTATATGAACCCGCGTTATAGAGGGTCGACTGTAATTATATATTGGATGGTTATAAGTTATAACATTACCATATTTACACATGTATAGGTTGCACTTTTTTATCCTAAATTTTTTGTCTAACATTAGGATGTGGCTTATACTTGAGATAATGAATAATTTTAAAGCAATTTATTATCATTAATTGTCTTTACAAACCTTAGGACTTGTAGTAAGATTATTTGGAGGTTTTAGGCCACCAGGCATGAGAAGTAAGAAGAAGAAAAAGGAGCTGTTTGAGGCTCTAACTAAGCAATAATGCTACAGAACTATAAATATAATCAATGTCTTCACTTGAAACTTCACTGTCACTACCAGTGACACTTGAGTTGTTCTCTGAACTGTCCATCGCATTGGAAATGGACATGACTTTGAAATTTTTGGACACCATTTCTTCTAGTATTAGTTTCCATGAAGCCACAATCCGTTCACACATCTGAGAAGGAACAGTTTTCTTAACCTTCAGGTCGGTGTTATCTCTGTTGCAGTGCACCTCCAATCATGATAGAAATGTCATACTTTAAAAGGACAGTTAATGGATATATCAACATTCCAGTCATCCCTCCTGGTATCACAACCATGCTACTTTTCTTTATCTTTATCATCTTTTTCGTCAACAGTGCACCTGGGTGTCAAAACCAAACTGACTTCAGCCTATCCATGTAGATATGTTCTGTAATCCAGCCTTGACCTTGAATGTGTACAACTATTCCAGGCATTAGTGTTTCTTTCAGCAGGGTTTTACTCTTAAAAATGACGTAAGGTGGTAGCTTGGTTCCATCAGCTGTGATGCACAGCATTTTACAGTACAACATTGCTTTTCTGCTCCCACTGTTTGCACCAGAATTGTTTTTTACCTGCCTGATTGACTGATTGTCAGTTGGCATATCAAAGAAGACAGGAGTTTTGTCAGCCTTGCCTATTATTGCCCTTAAGTGGTAGCCTTGTTTCTTTCTTAAGCTAAAGACATGTTTCTGAAATGCAAGCAGTTTCTCTTTGTAGGTGTCAAGAAGTCACTGCGCCAACTCTGCAGTGACTTCCAAATCACAAGCTCATGTCATGCCATAAAACATCTTGCCCAGCCGTAATTTCCCTTAAATTCACTTTTGAAAATTTCATATTTTGAGCAATCCTTTGGGCTTTGAACTGAATCGTTTTAATAGATACAGAAAAGCCATTTGACCAAATTTCACAGATATATCTAAACAGATCTGCTTTCAAGNGTTATATTTTTATTACTACGTAAAATATATTTAAGAGTTTACGACCACTGTGCTGGGTGAGACGTTGTTGAAACAAAAAAAGTTATGCATTCCATCACATACATAAAGTGTCATAATTCGCCAAGTGCAAATCAGCATATTCGTAAAATTTTTGTTTATTTTGAACAATCCGGATAATAGAGGTCCGGATATTCGAGGTTCTACTGTATATCTAAACAGATCTGCTTCCAAGTTGGGATATTTCTCTGTCTTTCTGTGAAACGATTGCCGATTTTGCGGTGTTTTCTCAAGAGCATCCTTTGTTTGAATCTATTGCCACACATTTTTTTCGTCTACATCAAACTTCTTTCCTGCTGCTCAATTTCCATTTTCTTCTGTATAATGCACCACTTTGTAATTTGAGCTTTGCTATGTAACTCACTCTCTCTCAACCCATGTTTAACACACACTGAACAAACACTTAACAATAAGCATAAGGTGACCAGATTTTAACGTTGGTGAAGCGGGACAAAATTGATGGGGGGAGTGGTTGTCTTGTTGAAAAAATTTTTCTAGAACAATCAAATTTTATTATCAAAGAACACAAAAATTGTATTGTATTATATATTTTTAAATTTCAACATATGTAAAATTTACAAATATAATAAATGTATATACTGATTGACTAATATAAATCTTTAAAATTGCGATAAAATACCTATGACAAACTATATTTTAACAATTGTATTACTTTTCCCCTGAATATGCCTTGAATGTCACTTTATTATTGTACTTTTTTTATTATATAATATTGTCGTATCCAAAATAAACCCCAGCCCCACTGCTAGCAATAGAACGATGCAAACTGATGTGCTTACTCTCGCTAGTTGCTAGCTTTCTAAGGTGGCTACAGATGAGAGCTCTGCGCCATGTAACATGCAACGAACAAAATGTTCGCTCATTTGGACATCCTGTGAACACGCGCTGCTCCGTTGCTGCAGCTGTGCGTCCCGAACCATTTTCTGTTGGTCTTTGCAACAAACACAACGGGTTTTGTCGGTGCAGCATTCTTCATTTCCAGTGCTCACGCACATCTTGGTACTGGTATGTGTGATACAAAATGATCTTTACGAATCTTAAACATAAGACATAAGTTTATGACACATAATTGACAAAAACTTAATCTTTCCAAAACTCGGGACTTTTTTAAACACTGTGGGACACAGGACAAATTGTTAAAAATTGGGACTGTCCCGCCAAAAGCAGGACATCTGGTCACCTTAATTAAGCATTAACCATCACTTCATCCCTGAAATTTGCAATGTTACCATATTTCTGTATATCCATGTCTCTACTCTTGTTCCTGTGGAATTCTAAGCTTTTTTTTTTCCAAATATATCGTTTTACAAACGGTGCAGCTTATACACACATGTGGCCTATATGCATGTAAATACGGTAAATGTGAATGGTCTATCATAAAATTTCAAGAATATACAGTACAGTCAACAAAAAATTATTGGCATACCACAAATTTTTCATTTTTAATAGACAAAAAAGCACTGTTTAAAACTTAGAATATCGTTAGTGGTATACAATATATATGTTTATATACATTTATCTTTATTTTAAAATAAATACAATTTTAAAAAATTACAAAACAAAATACGGTAGAGTATCGATTATCCGAATGTCGATCAACCGAAATGTCAGTTAACCGAAAGCTTTCCAGTCGGCAAATTTAAATTTTCGCTAGTGCTGTGGCACTGCAATCTTTGGCTACGTCTTGGGCAGCTCCAATATTATTTTTGTTGGTGCGCGTCTTTTAGCTGGCAGCACTGGCGCAACCACGAGAGGGTACTTAAGAATGTGCCGGGATCTGAACGAATTTCAACACGGGATAGATTAATATATTTTCTCGTACATAATCGGTTATCAGAAAAATCAATTTTCTGAACAACCCCAGTACCCGATTGATTCGGATAATTGATGCTGTACTGTACCATTGGAAATTATGCAAATAAATTATTGGCGCAGTACCGATTTCTTAATTTTTGTCCCATGCAAAAATAAAACTGCAATTATTTGCATTAACAATGGAAGATGCAGGACTGTTAAAAGGTTATTTATAATTTCAAGTCTCTCTCGTTTCACATTGTTCCAAATAAATGGCATTAGAAACAGTGTCATTAGACAATTTAAACGTGGCACATCTTTTGATAAAATTGTGTGACAATGCCGAAGGGCCTCCCTATACTTCAGCACCATGTGACCGAAAGGTCGACATCGTGTTGGCGAAGATCGCAATGACAAGTTTCGTCAGGACTGACACCACTGTGTCTTCACGACTAGACACAGAAACTGTTTCGTTCGGGCGTGAGTGGTCGCGTATGTGAGCGATCAGAGTCGAGATAGAAGGAGAGACAGCGCACCGGAAGTGACCTACTCATAGACATTTTAACGTAACAACTGTTTAATGGTTAATGATAGGGTTGCTGTTAGATACATTTCTCGATTTGATAAGTATTAGATATTACATTTTTCCCCGATTTGAGAGAGAGAATTTACAGAAGTTTGCATGGCGATAATTACCTTGTATGAAATCACAAAAGAAGACACTTCTGGATGACAGTTCTTATTTCCACAATTAGGCGAGGAGTGTAAAAGTTGACAGTTATCGAATGAAAGTATAGCTACAATGTGAAATGATATAAACACACGAAAAGTCCGAATTTGGATCCTCACATCTGCTAAAGCTCTTGGAATGATCATAGCACAGTGGCGTAGCGTGGTGGGGGCGGCACTTTTTAGGGGGCAGGAAAATGACCTTTTAGGGGGTGGCAAAATTTCACAATAAATAATAATAATAGCTTGTAAAAATTTGAACCATTCTAATCTATATTTGCATCGCGCCTATGATAGTGCTATCGTTTGGGAATCGGCTCACCGTCCGGGTAATTTCATCCGAGGATATCCAGCGCAACCTGTTGACCTTTTTTTTTTTTCTTGTACAATTCATTTGCATTCATATACACCACCACTATTCAATAGAGCTATTTTAAACAAGTTGCTGCACTATCACGGAATTTTTCATTGCTTGTTCTGTGACAAAACTGAATTTTAGTCTTTTAAATTGAAATACCTAAATAAGGGGGCGAAATTTTCCTCCACCCTGGGCGGCTGACACCCACGCTATGCCACTGTCATAGCATTGCATATCGTGAGCTATTTCCTACGCACTGTATTTGTTAATTTTTAAATATGTAAACATTCTATTTTGTATTCTATATTAGCAGAGTTCTAGATTGCCTGGAAGGTTTTTAAAAATGACCAAAAATGTTCGTATGTAATAAAATTAGTTTACTGGACAAATTAATTCACAATTTTTTAATGTAATAAGTATCCAGTTTTTCATATATTGTGTATACTTACTTTTAAACACAATTAATCTGGATTACACACACAAAAATATGGTAGGTAAATGTAAAAATCACATTTATTCGTTATTTTTAATTCGGTTTTATATAAATTGTTTTTAAACAGTCATATGATACTTAAAAACAATGTTAATATATTAAGTATAATAAATACTTATTTTCATTGCTAGAACTGTATTATGATCGAGGAAATCATCATGAATTCACATCTTTGGTTAAAGATCTCTGTAGACCTGGAGAATTGAGTCAGAATACAAGCTACACATTTGAATTCGTGAATGTAGAGAAACCATTTGAATCGTATACCGGAGCCAACGTAAAACTAAAGTAGGTAACTAAAGCGTATTATTTTTGTATAAAATTATATACTTAATGCTTTTTACCGTCGTATTAAAATGTTCTACTGTATCTTAAATAATTAACTTATGAAATGTTAAAATTATTTTTAGTTCTAAATATATGTAACTTCGTTGTTAGATTGATTCCATTTGCTTCTTTATTTTTCTAAGCTGAAACATTAGATACATAAGTTACAACCATTATGGGGTTGTCGGTAAACAAAAAGTCCAACTCTGGCAAATTTGCGATGTGCGACTCCGACCTTGTCCTTTTTTAAAACGTCACATTGCAATTCCTTTTATAATAAAGATACCACTAGGTATCCAAATATTTTTATCTAAAGTTTCTGCATAAAAAGTCGTATTAAAAGTGATGGTGAGAATCAAAAATTGGATATAACGAATTTACTTTGGAGAAACTGTCGCACACGTAAAGAATCGCACTGTATCTTAATAGCCAAGAGAATTGCAATTGCTATATTCGACTTGTGTATCTATTTTCCTGTACACTGTATTGCTATTGCCACTTTTTGAAGTTGATATGTGTGTTGTAATTGGGACTGTGGATAGAATTTAGAGTCTGATTCTGACTTCTGTCTCCAAATAATACGTTACTTTGATTATATTAATCCAGAATGGCATTTTATCACTACCAAGTGAATCATCAGGATACGTTTTAAGCATTTTTTTAAAGTGAATCATCAAGCATTTCTATTGAGACTACAAAACTACTTTTTCTGCAGTATTTTTCATTATCTTCATCTTCAACTACACACGACATACAAAATTTTTTCCATCTTTGGTTATAATAAAGTATTCAAAAAAACACTAATTTAACATTAGTTTTCTTAGACATTTTGTAAAGGTCTTTTCATAATTAAAACATAGAATTAGCTAACTTGGAATGTATACAAATACGAATTTCTTAAGAGAGAATCATCTGATATGCAAAGAAAGATCCTGAGGTAGGGAGAATCATCATAAAATAAGATCTTGTCTATACCGCAAGATAGGAGTCCTATTAAAAGCTTAATATATAGTACAGTCGACCCCCTATCACACTGTTGATAATTCCGTTTTATATGAATTCCATGTTGTACGAGTCACTTAAATTTTACAAATATGTGTGCTGAGCTGTGAACAGCTCACGTATTTGTAAAATCTAAGTGACTCGTACAACATGGAATTCATATAAAACGGAATTATCAACAATGTTATAGGGGGGTCGACTGTATTTAGTAAAAGAGCAAGGAATGTCACATTAATGCTTCACAAAACATAATTTTTAAAATCACCGAAGAGGCAGTTCAATGTAGTAAATTTGAGCATCCTGACAACAGGATCATCAAAGTATTTGGCTGCAGGAACTGGCAAAAGGTCTGAAAAAGGAATAAAATAATGGTAATTTCAGTAATTAGTCACTTTAAGGGAAAAAGTTTCTCTTTATACGAAAGTATGGGAAGTTGAAATTTGTCTTCCTATAAGTCGTTTCTATTGGCTACATGTTTTTGGATATACTATTATAGGATTTTGTACCCAGATACTGTAAAAACTATTTTTGTATTGGATTAGCCTTGGATGTTCTATGATTCTACTTTGATTTTATGAATAGGAAATTGACATTTTTTCATGTGTCTATTGTCAACAAACGTGTTCCATTGCTTTTTGTGTTACTTCAATAACTTAAAACTGTGATGGTCTGGATCTAGAAGGCTGCAAAAGTTCAACCCAGTCTTTGGTTACTTCCGTGTAGATCTTTAAATTTGCAAGTCCCACGTTCTTGTCACATTCTAAATAAGAATAACCTCTTTCAAGAAGACTTACTTTCATTGATTAGAAAAATTTTTGAGTAATATACAATGAATAAAGTAAAACATAGAATAATTCTTACCTCTGTCCACCTTGCTGAATCACAAAATATATGAAGATACTTTGCTTTGATATCCATAAAATTCGTAATAAAATAAGAATGACAGCACTTCATTAGATCCTTTTTTTTTTTTGCTATGATTTGAAGTTAAGTGTAACCTTGCTCTTAGAAATTGTGAATTGATTGAAATGCTTTAAAACGTACCTTAATTTCCCCTGCTACAGCACTCTGTTTACTCTAATTTTGTAAGTGAAGAGAGTATTATAGAATTTGTATCTTCCTCATTGTATTGTTATGACTTTGCCTCTCTGAACTGGTATTATTTGTTATCAATCCAGCTAAATTTGCATCTACCTAACTATTTGTCATGTTAAAATGGATTTTCTCCCAGTTAAAATGGATTTTCTCCCATACTAATCCTATCTAACCTTCTCACCAAAATGTTAAATTCATTTAATTATTGGACCATTCCAGTTTTCACCCATTACTCAAGTCCATATTTACCTATCAGATGGGGAGCCCACCAGTGGCCGAACAGTCTTCGTACCCTGAACACCGGGAGTTCGGTCATGGGTTCACGCCTCGCTCGGACGGGCTGGCCATGTAGCATTTCTGCGTTTTCTCCACGTCTGTAACGCCTAAATAGGGGCCAGTTTCCCTTAAAAAGACTCCCGGAAGGCATCCCTTAGGCAGATCGCCCAAGTGTTGTGTTGCCATAACTGAAAAAAAAAAAACCCAAACCTATCAGATGATATATCTTGATATATTAAAAAATGTGACATTTCTTGTATTTCCCTTTATCTTTTACTTGAAATGTTCTCTCCATTTTATAATTATTTTTATTTAATTTCATTAAAATACTCATCTGCGAGGGATTGGAATGAAAAACTGATCCGTGAATTCAAAATTCGAGAAGTACCGGATTAAAAAATAAACTCGTAGTGGTCTTTACGAGGTTTTCGTGCGTCGATGATGATGATGTTATGTTTCATCTGTTAGCAATTAAATTCTATTATAACTTTTCAGGTGCGAAATCTTCAAATTTTATCTTAAAATTAAATAAAGATTTATATTACAATACATAATCTTCAGATACTTTCTCCGAGTGACCATCCTGCGAAGGCTATCTGATATTATTAGAGAGATGGATCTCATTGTACATACCCTATCCTCATATCCGGAGATGAATTCCTCTATCAAAATGGAAGTGGGTATTGAAGACTGTTTGCATATTGAATTTGAATATAACAAATCCAAGTGAGTCTTTTAAAATGTAAAGTTTCGGAGAAGCGAGTACAATTATTTAAAATCGAATATTTTATAGATATCATCTAAAAGATGTTATTGTTGGGAAAATATATTTTCTTCTCGTCAGAATTAAAATCAAACATATGGAAATTGCTATAATTAAGAGAGAGACGACTGGTTCGGGGCCCAATACTTTCAACGAAAGCGAAACAATTACAAAATACGAAATCATGGATGGAGCTCCAGTTAGAGGTATATATTTTACTATTATAAAGGTGTTCACCTCAAACCTATCTAGTTTTATGGATTAATTTTGAGCAAAGAAATGCAAATATAGTAATGTAAACAATGATAATAGAAAGTGCATCTGGTAAAGTTAGTTACTGCATTAAATCAGTACATTATAATACAATATCACTTGATCAAAATCAAGTAATATTGTATTATATTGTGCACGACTCCTGGCTTGAGCATGGCCAGGTCAGCACGTTAGGAGTCAGGCTGTTAAAACTAGAGAGGTTCGGGAGGAACATCCAGTATTATATAATGATCAAATACTACTATTTTTTAAAACTTCTACATTCATTTCAGGAGAATCAATACCAATAAGATTGTTCCTGGCCGGATATGATCTGACACCCACGATGAAAGACATAAATAAGAAGTTCTCTGTTCGATATTATCTTAATTTGGTTTTGGTAGATGAAGAAGAAAGAAGATATTTTAAACAGCAAGTAAGTTTTCTTTTTTTATAAACCGTTATAGTATTATGCAAGTATTTTTTTTAGTATTACTATAATATTGAATGCCAATTTAGGAAATAGTTTTATGGAGAAAGGGAGAAAAAACGAGGAAGACGATTCAGGCAGCTCAATCTCAGGAACAGGAAAATTAATTGGTATCGTAACAAATAAACAAAAAAAAAGATTTATCTTCCTGCCAAAAGTTGCCAAGCCTTCCACATTCAAAAGCGATAACGGTGTTGGTTTCGTGTGATTTTCGTCTTACGAATCCATAACAATGAAAGACTACATTACGCATTGTGCCTAAAAAAGAAACAATAAGGGGTAGTGCACATATGTACATAAATAAAATATATTCTATATTTATATACAAAAAAAAGAGAGTTATTCTAGTTTTTATTGTTAAAATGTGTTAAAAACACTTAAATGATGTTAAATAATTAAAATGAAATTTTAACTTTTAGCGTGATATCTACCTTGACGTTCCTTGCACGAATCAACAACATGTGCTCGCGTTTGATAGTTATTACGTACGTACGGTTAACCAGTTACGAACGAAACACGAGACGTAGGAAGGGCAAGAAATAAATACCAACGACGAGTTCGTGTTTTTAAACTTGTGATTTTAATAGTAAACTGGTTTATTTTGTCGGTTTACAAGGGTCTAATTATAAAATATCGCATTTAATTGTTACTGTAATATCTTCATATGGATTTTGTAGATATTTCATGTAGGTAGGTATCACGTTAAATGATTATTGAAATTATGAACAATGAGTAGTTTAGATTTTTTAAATTCGTTATCAGAAATATTTTGATATATTTGATTTGATCAAAATTTTAATTCTAATTTGCACAGTTTTTAAAATGAAGATACAAACCCATAATGGGCTTGCTACAAAAAAAAAAAAAAAAAAAAAAAGGCTCTCTTAGTGCCTACAGGGCAGGAAGAGTTTAAAAAAAAAAAAAACCTAGAAGCGCAGAAGTTTTCATTAATTTGTTTTCAACAACAGTGCATTTGTATGTACATTTCAGGACGCTATACAGTCGACCCCCCTATAACAGTGTTGATTTTTTCCATTTTATATGAATTCCATGTTGTACGAGTCACTGAGATTTTACAAATACGTGTGCCGGGCTGTGAACGTGTGCGCGCTCACGTATTTGTAAAATCTAAGTGACTCATACAACATGGAATTCATATAAAACGAAAAAATCAACACTGTTATAGGGAGGTCGACTGTATTTCTTCGCATTACTTCTGAAAAGTACAGAAAGTATTTTTAATTTTGTTATTTTCTTGTTAGCAAATTAAAACTATACAAGTAAGTACTTATAAAGCACCATTACGGATTTCTTGATTTTGATAAATTCTCCCAATGAGTACGCGTCATTTAAACGACAATACGGACGGAAATTGTTTTCAGACGGAGACAATCTAAACTTGTAAATAAAAAGCGTTAAGTTTATATCATTTTTGTCAGTGACGAGGTGAAGTTTTAAATAGATGAAAATTTAGTATATTTAATTCTTCGATAAATGTATTTGTCGGGTGTAAATTTGCATATCTAGAAGAATACATTCCAGTATTTTTTTAGTACACGCTTAATCGTCTCCGCGTCAAAAATGACATTTTGTAAACCTCGTTGAGTTTGTTTTTTTTTTCATTTGTGTATGTAACTTTTTCTTTAGATTTGGAACAGTTTATGATGTCAGAAAAAGCAGTGCCTTGTTCCATAACACTTTGTATATGTCAATAAACAAAAACTAAAAACTATTTGGTTAAGGAGTATTGTAAATTATTAAATAAAATTGATTAATTACAAAAACAAAGGATAATAAAAAGGACTAAATTTTATTTAAAAATTTACAATCTTTTGCGCGCGCACACCTTTTTTTTGGCACCTAAAATAATTCAATTTTACATTTTTTTAAGTACATTATTTATCTTTTGTTTTTGCAACTGTTATCTTACATATTACAGTATTTATAAATTATTTTAAATTGACATATTATAAAGTTTGATTCACAATCGTTTAATTACAAACAATTTAAAAAAAGAAAAAAAATTAAACTACTTTTCCGAAACTTTTACTAAAATAATGCATTAATATATTCTAAAACGTAAAATAATTAATTGTATAAAGTAATGACGTTATTTTTTTCCATTCCTGCGCCACTTGAATGCTTCGGAATTCTAAAGTTCCCAATTATTTTAGATCGAAAACTAAAAACTAGCATGACAATACTTTATGGAAAATCGAAGATCTTTTGCCTGTTTGTCGTGGCGTCGAATAATGAAGTCGATAAGAATCGATTATTGTGAAAATGACAGCTGTAAATAGAGATAATTTACACCACTTTTATGCTAAGATTTTATTAAATTTTCAAGATATAAGTCCAAAAATATTAGTGGTTCCAGAAGCCATCTGCTATTCAGTTACCGGCTTTAAAAATATTTTAAAATTTCTCAATATACACACACACAAAACCAAATAGGTATACTTAAAAATAGACATTTGATATCTTTTATGTATGCAAAGTGTGTATATATATATGGCTATTCACATTTAATATCTATCTATCTATTAAGATTTCTGTATTGGTCAAAACAGAATTGTTTTGTAAATAATGGCAATTTTGGAAGCATCTTCTTAAAGCTATATACATAAATACATTAGTTCATTGGATCCTGTTCCAAAAAGTAATCGACTTACGTCCCATTTATTATAGTAAGTTACATTATCAAAACTTTAAATTCACATTAAGTACATACAATTGTAAACATTAAAATATATAATTCCATACAAGCATAAAATTCATTATCAGGTAGAAATGGAGTTATACTTTAAATAAAGCATTTTCAGTTCTTTCTTTCAAATTAAAAACTAAATTTTCTGATCGTTAATTTTCTAAGGGAATAAATTATGGTAAAATAGGACAAACAACAAAATATCGTTAGGTCAATAAAGATGTAACGTAACATCATTTACGTAATAGAAATGCTTTGATATGTATTCTGTTTCGGAATTTTCTTTTATAAAATATAATGTGCGGGATGAGATTAACAAGCTCGAGTAAGGACGTGGAATAAAATCCAGAATTGGAGTCAAACGTATCAAATTGGATAACCATATGATGGAATATATTATATAAAATTTCGTCGTTAATAGAGCTATATGCAAAAATTTGCTTAAACTTTTCTTAAAAATAAAATACAAGACCACAAGTCTGTATAATTAATTTGGTCATATCTTTATTTTGATTATTATAATTATATAATTAACAAAAATATGAAATCATATTCTCTCATAAACCACGGAGATCTTGTTTACAATTAAAATTTGGTAAGAATCTATAAATTGTTTTTGAAGAATGCATTTTATTATATAATAATAATCGTGCTAATTAATCAAATTAAGTAAAAATCTTGAGCCCTGGAATATTTTTAGGTGACCGGTGATAACGTAAACGACTTAATTCGATATGCAGAAATCTGGCGACTTGCATTAACTTCCCAACCAATGCTATTTATTTGATTATTACTGATAATTAAATCCTTCGAAAATATTTTAAAAAAATCTCCGATTAATCCGGACTCTTAATTTTTACTCAATATAACAAATATATGGCCATCATGAAAATCTTTACCAGTATTTCTATGAGGAATTATCGTTATTTGATATTTCACGTTAAATTATACGTCTTTGTGTCCTTATGTTTAGTACGTAATTTGTCTACAAGGACTTTTATTTTATTACTTAGGACTAGATTCTGCAATTCAAGAAAACATATCGGAAAAAAACAGTCTTTACTTTTCATCTGAACACACATTACATGATATCATTGCGTTGATGACGGACCGACAGGTCCGAAACATAAGATTGATTTAGTGATAACATAAGCGGGTTAAACGAATAATCCAGAATTTCCACTAATTGTAATCTTATTCAGATTACAGTTAATGGAAATTTTGTTTATTATCTTGGGACATATTAAAACAAATTATTTCAATGCCAAACTTAAATTTATATTCAGTAATACGAGTAATTAATTAATCCAGTTTTGTTTGCCTGTTGATTTTTATAGTACTATATTTAACAACAGCTGGCATGTAATTGAAGTATGAAATACCAGTAATTTATTTCCTTGCAATACAATAATTTAACAAACATTTAAAGCACCAAACTGTTAACTTAAAAATGCCTATCAGCCTCAACATGCAGATAATTCACACTATTTACCTGAATATAATGATCACTTAACCTACCAAAACTCCAATTACAGTAAGTTTTATAAGTACTGGTATAGTTTAACTGATATGTTTTTTGGGACATAATAATTCTAATAATCTAAAAATCAAGCTAATCAACTGACTGATGACAATATCCATGATTATATTGCGACAATAAGCAGATTCTACTCTATTTTTAAAGTGATATGTAATTAAATATGATTCAATAATAAATTTAATTTTGAAATTTAGTCCCTGATAAACTTGCATCTTTGACAATATGGCAATATAAAAAGTTAATGGACCATAAACATTACGAATGACTTTAGCATATTTTAAAATGTCAATTTACTTCATAATATAAAGGAAAACAGTATTGAAAACTAGATAAAAATCATAATTTGAAGCATTATATAAAGACAAATTTCAAGTATAACTCTAAAGATTTAACCTGATAATGAATTACAAGATAGATAGAGATGATTCAATGCATCACGAAATATATTTTGGCAACGATGCAACTAAACTAGTGCGATATTTTCAAAATTGAAACGTGGCACCCATTTCCGATTTTAAGCCACGATAGCAAAAAGCACCGTGAAGTACCGAAACAGTTACGGCAACTACTTCAAAAAAAATTTTTTTTTTACAGAGATAGTCTAAATAATACATAATTCAGGTTTGTTAATCATTTTTAATCGTCCTCTCTCTCTCTCTTGATATTTACAAAGACGTGAATGACATTTAAAAAAGGAAAATGAGACTAGAAAGAAACATTAAGAATCAATTTAATGAAATGTGCTTTTTAAATTCTTTTATATCACAGTTATCACTTTATAAATGAAATTTTTAGTGCGAGTAGAAATCAATACGAAAGAATTAAATTCACAAAATCAATAACGATTATATCTGTAAAGGAACTGTTAACTTTAAAGTTTTATAATTTACAGTGTTTCGTTATTATATATATATATACAATACATACAACTTTCCCCCAATTCAAAAAAATAAAGCTTTGCAATGCATATTAAAAATGGTCGAGAGATCTGTCCAGAAAGCAATAAAATGGCAATTATTATTATTATTGTCAATATAAAATTTAGTTATCAAAATGCATTTGCTTATAAAATTTCTCTTAAAATTATTTTTGGAAGCAATATTTTATCATAAATCCAAACTTTGTGGACAAATCTCTAAGTTTTCCAGCATTGTATATTTATTTTCTTATACAATTTCATTTTATCTTAATATATTACTACTTTAAAAAGGATGACACAACTTCGAAATGTTTCGGCATAAACGTCACAGCATATAATGTAAATATAAAATATAATTTTTATGAAAAATTATGTAGAAGAAACGTACATTCTTATAAATAAAAAAAAAAAACGTTAAGAAGCCAAAATATATATATGTAAAGCAGCAGGCTCAATATATAGCTGCTTTTTTACAGTTGCGTCATCCCGCGCTTAAAATTTTAAAACACGCTCTTCGTTTTTATAAAGTACCTAAATTAAAAGGTAACTTTTGTATACGTATATAAATGCAATTCATATAAGTATACATACAAACATATCGACATACATGATCACAAAGAAAATGAATTTTAAAAGCTATCAAAAATATTTAGAAGCATTACACCGTCTAAAAATGTTATGGATGGATAAATTATTTTAAGTTTTAAGTTATTGCCATCCTGTACATGATTATTTTACTGTTAATGATTATTAAATGATTGTTTGTTTTTTTCAATCAAAGAGAAGAGAAAGAAAAAAAAAAATCCCAGTCGATAAAAGGAATATGTAATACTGTTAAGACAAAATATAGAAAAATTCATGCAAACAATCCAAAAATAACTTCTCTATATAAATTTGAACCAAATAAAATTCGTCCATCAAAGAAATTCAATAACTTAACGAACTTAATGTAAATGAATTTTTTTAAAAATTAATATATAAAATTTAAATAACAACAAGATTTATTTGGCAGTATATATGCAAGATTGATTCCAATATAAAACTTGCTACAATACATTATTTTTTCTTTTTCAAATTAACAACAAAATGAGTTTATACACCTGCATTTAGTTCGATGAAATCGGATGACAAGAAACTTGGTATCGTCTTGCGGTAAAATGTAATGCATTAATTCCATTTATGAAATAAATAGTCTAGACAGCAAATCAATACAAAATAAAAAAAAAAGAAAACAAATATACATACAAACATATATTTTACATATTAATAATTTACATTGTGTAAAAACAACCCCAAGTGCTAAAAAAAAAATTGTCAAATTCTGATGACAGTTTTTAATCTTAAGAATTATGTCTATTAAATTTTTTTTTTTTTTAATTTTATGGCAATGACAAGAAATGGCAACATTTATCGGGAAGATAAAATGCCATATGAAATTTTGTCATATCAAAATACAAATTATCGAATTTTATTTTGATATATATTTTTTTAAATCAAACCGCTTCTAATCCGAACAGTTTTTATTTTCTACTTGTCTTTCACTAGATTCTACGTTACTGTTACTCTCTTCTTCTTCTTCGTCTTCGTCCTCGTCCTCATCTGCCGACATTAATTTGCGTGCAAGTTTCACTGCATAGAATTCGTTGTAATGCGTTTTTCTTTTATATTCAAAAAGCTTCCGTTTGGCTGCAAATTTCAGATACAAACATTAATTTCACATAGTTGAAAATTACAGTACTGATGTTTAAACTGAATTTTGAATATTGCGTAGATTTGCTTTAAACTGTAGTAGATATCTGGTGTATAAGCAAAAATTTTCTTTAAAAATATCAAAACAAAACCAAAATATATTAATAAATACTAACCTAGTATTACTAAATACATACTTTCCCATTAAATAGAAAGTTTTTAATCATCTGCGGCTTAAGTTAAATAACGTTATTTGCAAATGATACCATGATAACAGTACACTACCATGTGATTTATGTTGGTTTTGACATTTCATACCTGCAGAAATTCTACTATAAGTCATAGCCATTTTCAATTTACAATTAGTAAATTTATCCCTTTATACTGTATTCATACTACTGGAATAATCTTTAAGCAGGATTAAATTAAGTTGCATTACTGAAAACAAAATTTCAGTGCGACTTATACCACTCAAAGATACATAAATGGCTTGACGGTTTATATTGCATCAAATATTATATATTTGGAAAGAGAAGAATTATTATAATAGAAGTGAATGAAAAGAAATACGCCTATTTATTCCCATCATATTTTGAATATAAGAATGGATATCAGAGAAAACTTTGTCATGAAACAACTTAAGTTTGTTTCAGAAAGCAAATTAATACGAATCACTTTCTTAAATTTAAAGCAAGGTTTTAATCAGCTTCACTTACATAGTGTTGCTTAAGTTCACATATTTTAAGCCTGTTTAAATGACAATGTGAATACTGTATTAGCATACAAAGCTTATGGATTTAAACACCACTATAAGCTGTTATTTATTTTAGTGATTAAAAACTGTAAATATCTGAGGAGGACTTCTCAAGGAAGTCAAAAACATTAGTGTAAGACTGAAATTATCTGCTGGAAAGGAGTGATTAAGGCTATAGTTTTGTAATATTAAAAATTGTAAACGGCCAGGAAAACGACTATCCGTAATGACTAAATTCAAATACTTATGCGCTAAATTAATCATTATACAAAAATTATTTTAACATTTGGCAGTATTTATCATTATATTCGGTCTCTGTTTATAAAACATCTTATATAAAAGATAATCTCGACATATATTCTCTACTTGAATTCATTACATGTAATATATTGAACAGGATGCAATTTATTTTCAGATTTATTATAAATTTATCTCACAAATCATCTAAGAAATAAAAATTTTAAAATTTACTTTGTTTTATTATATTCGACCAATCTGTGTTTAGTTAATTTAATGCAAAATTAGAAAAATTGAATTTCTGTAATTTCCAACTCGATCTGATCAGAACAAAGACATAATTGTGCCTATCTAAACATTTGTACCAATCAACCAGCAAAACAGTTGGCATATAATAATTATATTTGGCATCTGGCTAGTTTTTACTCTATGTATGACAGATGGATTTGAAGAGGACATAATTTTGCGATAGCTGATATCTAGCATTTCAATATAAAAAGTAACGTAATTTAAATAAATTTGTAAATCAAACATTACATACTAGAGGAAAAGTTATAAAAATTTAAAATATAATCTGAAATTGATAATTTAGGTAACTTTTTAATCTGCTTATGTAACAAAATTAGTTATCAAAGCTCTTTGCTGTTGAAGATGGATTTCAGAAGAAAGTGTCTTGTTAAGTGCACTGTATCAGTTAATGATAAGATATATACATAATATTTTTGCTAAATTGTGCTTCCATTTAAGACAAATCACATCCTTTCAAAACAGTACTACATATACACTAAAATAGAATTCAAATGCAATTTTCTAAGTAAAATACTTCTAATGTTTACCTCTTTCCTCTTCTGTTTCGTCTTCTTCTTCTTCGCTTGAAGATGTTTCGGTCATAACTTTTGGCGGTTTTTCTGCACCTTCTTGTATTCTATAAAATATTAATTTAAAAAGATTTAATTAAAAAAAATCTAATGAGATATTTTGCTAAAAATTTTAGGATTATTCTTAAAATTTTCAAATTATTGTTGTTAAAAATTAAATTTTAACAACAGTTTGAATAGAAAAAACAAAAAAATTCCATATTAAAAAAATAAACATTTGATTGTTTGAAAATGGTTGTTACATAGTAAACTCACAGTACATGCTGTGTGGTTAAATATGGGTTTTTCTAAAATAGATATAAATATTTATTCAGCTGCTAATGAGTAATTGATGAGATGAAACTACATGCACAGTTACTGTACATTTAAATAATTCTTAAAATTTTGTTGTGAAGAATCTGTTTTAATTAAAACAGTGAATATTCATGTGCTTCTTTTATATTCAGTTATACATTTTAAACAATAGAGAGATTAAATATGGCCATTTGAAAATTTATGATAATGACGTATATTGAATATTTTCCAATTTATTATGGTATAAGATACAAAACCGTCCATTTCCAAAGTAAATTATACTCTTTCCTTTTGACAAATTTTTTCGTGTATTAAAATTTAAAATTTTAACAGAAATATAATGTTTTTAATTGTGTTTAGCTAATTTATAACTAATATACAGTTAATTTACTTATTTGAAAGTAAAATTTTAAGCTTTCATTAGGAGTATTTACAATCCACAGCTTTTCTTGTAATATTAGAGAGGTTGAGGCACAAGTTCAAACGTTAAACGTGTACAGGTAGCAGAAGTACACGTTCCAAGTCCAAGTAATAATCATTGAGGCACACGTTCATAACATCACGTGACTCAGTGAACATCGCACATTGACTCACGGGAAATAAGTTGAAAAAATGGCGGAAGCAAAATAAATCATAATTTTAACCCCAAACACAAAAAAATGAAGACGTTTAAGTTGATTGTGTACTCACCAAGCTACACGTAGCAAACGCCATTATCGACGGTCCAGAACTGCCAGATGGCGACGCTCACCCGTTACCCGTACATGTTTTGGGCTAAATACATGTGCCTCAACCTCTCTATTGATTTTTGCATCTTTCTTAAAAGTCACAAAAGAATCACTTGCTGACCTCATTTTCATTAGNGTGTAAAAACAACCCCAAGTGCTAAAAAAAAAATTGTCAAATTCTGATGACAGTTTTTAATCTTAAGAATTATGTCTATTAAATTTTTTTTTTTTAATTTTATGGCAATGACAAGAAATGGCAACATTTATCGGGAAGATAAAATGCCATATGAAATTTTGTCATATCAAAATACAAATTATCGAATTTTATTTTGATATATATTTTTTTAAATCAAACCGCTTCTAATCCGAACAGTTTTTATTTTCTACTTGTCTTTCACTAGATTCTACGTTACTGTTACTCTCTTCTTCTTCTTCGTCTTCGTCCTCGTCCTCATCTGCCGACATTAATTTGCGTGCAAGTTTCACTGCATAGAATTCGTTGTAATGCGTTTTTCTTTTATATTCAAAAAGCTTCCGTTTGGCTGCAAATTTCAGATACAAACATTAATTTCACATAGTTGAAAATTACAGTACTGATGTTTAAACTGAATTTTGAATATTGCGTAGATTTGCTTTAAACTGTAGTAGATATCTGGTGTATAAGCAAAAATTTTCTTTAAAAATATCAAAACAAAACCAAAATATATTAATAAATACTAACCTAGTATTACTAAATACATACTTTCCCATTAAATAGAAAGTTTTTAATCATCTGCGGCTTAAGTTAAATAACGTTATTTGCAAATGATACCATGATAACAGTACACTACCATGTGATTTATGTTGGTTTTGACATTTCATACCTGCAGAAATTCTACTATAAGTCATAGCCATTTTCAATTTACAATTAGTAAATTTATCCCTTTATACTGTATTCATACTACTGGAATAATCTTTAAGCAGGATTAAATTAAGTTGCATTACTGAAAACAAAATTTCAGTGCGACTTATACCACTCAAAGATACATAAATGGCTTGACGGTTTATATTGCATCAAATATTATATATTTGGAAAGAGAAGAATTATTATAATAGAAGTGAATGAAAAGAAATACGCCTATTTATTCCCATCATATTTTGAATATAAGAATGGATATCAGAGAAAACTTTGTCATGAAACAACTTAAGTTTGTTTCAGAAAGCAAATTAATACGAATCACTTTCTTAAATTTAAAGCAAGGTTTTAATCAGCTTCACTTACATAGTGTTGCTTAAGTTCACATATTTTAAGCCTGTTTAAATGACAATGTGAATACTGTATTAGCATACAAAGCTTATGGATTTAAACACCACTATAAGCTGTTATTTATTTTAGTGATTAAAAACTGTAAATATCTGAGGAGGACTTCTCAAGGAAGTCAAAAACATTAGTGTAAGACTGAAATTATCTGCTGGAAAGGAGTGATTAAGGCTATAGTTTTGTAATATTAAAAATTGTAAACGGCCAGGAAAACGACTATCCGTAATGACTAAATTCAAATACTTATGCGCTAAATTAATCATTATACAAAAATTATTTTAACATTTGGCAGTATTTATCATTATATTCGGTCTCTGTTTATAAAACATCTTATATAAAAGATAATCTCGACATATATTCTCTACTTGAATTCATTACATGTAATATATTGAACAGGATGCAATTTATTTTCAGATTTATTATAAATTTATCTCACAAATCATCTAAGAAATAAAAATTTTAAAATTTACTTTGTTTTATTATATTCGACCAATCTGTGTTTAGTTAATTTAATGCAAAATTAGAAAAATTGAATTTCTGTAATTTCCAACTCGATCCGATCAGAACAAAGACATAATTGTGCCTATCTAAACATTTGTACCAATCAACCAGCAAAACAGTTGGCATATAATAATTATATTTGGCATCTGGCTAGTTTTTACTCTATGTATGACAGATGGATTTGAAGAGGACATAATTTTGCGATAGCTGATATCTAGCATTTCAATATAAAAAGTAACGTAATTTAAATAAATTTGTAAATCAAACATTACATACTAGAGGAAAAGTTATAAAAATTTAAAATATAATCTGAAATTGATAATTTAGGTAACTTTTTAATCTGCTTATGTAACAAAATTAGTTATCAAAGCTCTTTGCTGTTGAAGATGGATTTCAGAAGAAAGTGTCTTGTTAAGTGCACTGTATCAGTTAATGATAAGATATATACATAATATTTTTGCTAAATTGTGCTTCCATTTAAGACAAATCACATCCTTTCAAAACAGTACTACATATACACTAAAATAGAATTCAAATGCAATTTTCTAAGTAAAATACTTCTAATGTTTACCTCTTTCCTCTTCTGTTTCGTCTTCTTCTTCTTCGCTTGAAGATGTTTCGGTCATAACTTTTGGCGGTTTTTCTGCACCTTCTTGTATTCTATAAAATATTAATTTAAAAAGATTTAATTAAAAAAAATCTAATGAGATATTTTGCTAAAAATTTTAGGATTATTCNAATTTTTAACGTGTTAACCGCTATCCGACGTGCCGGCGGTCGTACTAATTAGGGCCGTACAGAGCCATACGACTGCCGGCGGTCGGAGCCAACTTTATAGATGTGCGCGAGAGACCACCACTAGGATGTAAAACAATGTCTTACAAGGCCAAGATAATTTAACCTTGAGTGAAACTACATTGGTTATAGCAACATTGGGCAGTCGGATGGCTCCGTACGGCCCTAATTAGTATGACCGCCGGCGCGTCGGACAGTGGTTAAGAATGGTTAAGAAAATAGGTTTGAGTGAAGTTACAATCTTTTTGCAATTTTTTACAATATTGTTAAACAGTTAGTCAGACAGCTGAACAGTTAAGGTGACAGTCTGCTGCTCTGGAGCTCTGGAATAAATTGGGCAGATCAAAAAAATCCCCAGGAATTTTTGGGAGTCGATCTTGGACGTGTTGGGCTATTTCCCTCATCGACTGACTGCCCCATTGTGGACCTGACCAAACCCGCGATGGGCTCGATAAAAAAGCCCTCTAAAATTATCATTAAACTATATTAGTACAGCCACAAAAATTCTAAAAATGTTGCAAAGAAATATTTATTGTTTTGAAGAGAATAAATTGGATAGGAAATTTCTCTAAATAAATAAATAAAACCAGTTTCTTTTTCAACTTCTTATGACTAATTAAACACAACATGCCAAATAGAGTTTTCATACTTTTTATTAATTTGTTTTATGAAATAAAAACAAAAAAATAATATAAGCAATGAATTTACTATTGTTAATATTTAAATGTTTGTGACATCATAATTACATTCTATTAAATAGTCACACAATACATTTCAGATATTCAGGAAGTGATAATATCTATAAATATATTTTCTAAAATTATGACAAAATCTGTTACTAAATACTTTTGACTCATATCCTTCATTAATGTTTGAATCACTCATTTGTCAATTAATTTTAAATATTAATGTTTATTTAGTAGGGTCTATTTCTGAATATTTATTTAGCTGAAATATTATTCTCCTCTAAATATATACAAATCGTAGGTGATTTAGTAAGATGAAAATACATTATAAATAATATATGTTGCAATATTTTAATCATTTTCATAATCATTATTCATTCATAATAATAAAAATTTTCGTATTGTGTAATTTCTTTAATGTAGAAATTAGACCTCATTTTCATTAGTATCCTATGACAAAAGCCAATGGCTTGGCAGAAAATTTCCTTGAAACAACATTCACAGATGATCAAAACCTACCAGCCAAAGGAACAGATAATTTTGTGATTTAAAAAATGGCTTAAAAAATTCTTTAAAAAAGACAATGCCAACACAATAAAGTGGTTCAACAAGGATGAAATAAAGATTACAAATTGTTCTGTCAGAATGCATGCTCACGGTTAACGAACTGCTCTTTGAAAAGCAAGAAAAAGCTTCCATTTGTCAATACTCCTATTGTATACCTTAAGAAAAACTATCAATGTAATGATTAGTGAAAATAAATATATTAAATCTATCATTAGTCTATTATATAAATTTAAAATAAAATCATAATTAATTTCTGAAAATATTTTTCGCAATATCTTCCTTTATAATTAAATCGTAATAAAAATCAGATTTTATTGATTTTGCAATCTTAATAAAATATAAAACTTACTTTTCTGCTAGAAGAGATGGGTTAATAGCTAATTTCTCAGTACCAGAAAGATCTTCATCTTTATAATAGTTATAAGGTGTTTTAGGCTCATCAATTGTCATGTGGCCATAATCTTTATCCGCAGGATGAAGTGTCTGTAATATGTTCATTTCGTCCCATTTGATATCTTGCCTGAAAATATACAGTTTTAAATTGATTAATTGATGAAAAATAATCAATTGATACATTGGCTTAAAATTGCCTAATATAAGAAAACGTAATGAATTAATGAAATATCAATAATTGGTTATACACGCAACTTTTTTGATTGCTTTATTTTTCCTGTTGAGATATAACACAACATACTTTATTAAGAAATAAATTTTTTACATCTAAACACAACAAAATTATAATTTTTATTTACTAAAGACTGATTATACAAGATGTCAGAGAAGTTACTGCGCAGTGGCAAAGTTTTATTAACAGTGAAGTTTTACATATGATATTGCAGCTTTCCCTACAGCAAATGATAGTAATGAGCCCCGGAGGCACCAAAATCTGGAGAGCAAGGTCCAGAGATTATCTAATCATCAAAGAAGTCTTCCAAAAACCAGAGCATCTGTGAGCAAGCAGTAATGCCACACAGGACTTATATGTATAGTATTGAATACAACACCTGTAATTTTAATATCATTCATTACAAATTTCTCACTGCAAAGTAACTTTTCAGACACCCTACAGTAATTTCTTATAAAATATTCATCTGTAAATTAATAAGGTTGACTGTCTTATTAATTTAACTAATTAATAGAGAATAATGCTAATGTGAAGATAACATATGAATATAGCAGCAAATATTTGATTATATATTTATAATAATTAACATTAATAAAGTTTTCAACTTTATACTGTCAAATCTTAATACACCGAGAACCATCCGTAATTTAAATCTTTTGACAGATAATCGATAATGTAATGGTATCAATTGCTTTCTAAAAGCATAAAAATATACATGCTTTACCTATAAATTCTGATATGTAATTGTAAAATCTGAATAAGATAATTATTATATAAATTCTCTGCTTCAAAATCAACTGCTTTATTAAAGAGATGAAAAATTAAGTTCATTCCAAATGATTTTGGTTCAAAAATAATCTACCTTCAAAAACATTAACAAAAAATTTAAATTCCAAAATGATTTTAAATAAAAAATATTTTGAAGTAAAGAATTTTTAACGTGTTAACCGCTATCCGACGTGCCGGCGGTCGTACTAATTAGGGCCGTACAGAGCCATACGACTGCCGGCGGTCGGAGCCAACTTTATAGATGTGCGCGAGAGACCACCACTAGGATGTAAAACAATGTCTTACAAGGCCAAGATAATTTAACCTTGAGTGAAACTACATTGGTTATAGCAACATTGGGCAGTCGGATGGCTCCGTACGGCCCTAATTAGTATGACCGCCGGCGCGTCGGACAGTGGTTAAGAATGGTTAAGAAAATAGGTTTGAGTGAAGTTACAATCTTTTTGCAATTTTTTACAATATTGTTAAACAGTTAGTCAGACAGCTGAACAGTTAAGGTGACAGTCTGCTGCTCTGGAGCTCTGGAATAAATTGGGCAGATCAAAAAAATCCCCAGGAATTTTTGGGAGTCGATCTTGGACGTGTTGGGCTATTTCCCTCATCGACTGACTGCCCCATTGTGGACCTGACCAAACCCGCGATGGGCTCGATAAAAAAGCCCTCTAAAATTATCATTAAACTATATTAGTACAGCCACAAAAATTCTAAAAATGTTGCAAAGAAATATTTATTGTTTTGAAGAGAATAAATTGGATAGGAAATTTCTCTAAATAAATAAATAAAACCAGTTTCTTTTTCAACTTCTTATGACTAATTAAACACAACATGCCAAATAGAGTTTTCATACTTTTTATTAATTTGTTTTATGAAATAAAAACAAAAAAATAATATAAGCAATGAATTTACTATTGTTAATATTTAAATGTTTGTGACATCATAATTACATTCTATTAAATAGTCACACAATACATTTCAGATATTCAGGAAGTGATAATATCTATAAATATATTTTCTAAAATTATGACAAAATCTGTTACTAAATACTTTTGACTCATATCCTTCATTAATGTTTGAATCACTCATTTGTCAATTAATTTTAAATATTAATGTTTATTTAGTAGGGTCTATTTCTGAATATTTATTTAGCTGAAATATTATTCTCCTCTAAATATATACAAATCGTAGGTGATTTAGTAAGATGAAAATACATTATAAATAATATATGTTGCAATATTTTAATCATTTTCATAATCATTATTCATTCATAATAATAAAAATTTTCGTATTGTGTAATTTCTTTAATGTAGANACTATATTTTCTAAAATATATTTATTAACAAAATTACGGCTTACTTAATGAAATTTTGTTCTGTAGTTTTAATGTTATTTCTCAGAAGTTCTTCCAAATTAATACATATATTTATTATTATTATTATTTTTAATAATGTTTAGAATAGAAAAAATATATATAAACAGTTGTTATATTTATGTGAATTTTTATCAGCAATAGGATGATAATCTGATCTTAAGTGTTTATTTAAATAATGAAAATTGTCTCGGCAATTATTAGCACTTAAACTTATTCAGATAGATGATGCAACAGAACAGCAAAGGTGAATAAATGTTGTTTTAACTAAGTTAAATACTCTATACTAAATTTTAAATTGACAAGTCAGCAAACGTGATAAGTTTTTAAACTGTCATGTGTTGAATATCATGCATCATATAATTTATAACAAAACATATACATAGTAAATTCTTAATTTATTTTCACATAGTTCACATTTTTTATGGGTTTTTTTCCCCTTTAATTTAGCATGTTTTTTCCCTGTGTTTGCTTATGTATGCACGTATTTATTATAGACTAGCTGCAAGGACCCACTTTGCTGGGTTTTTATTTGTTCATACATTTGTATGTAATATAGTTTTTGTTTTTTATATATAAAAGATTGTTTTTCTAAGTAATCTAGAATCTAGCTGCAAGGACCCACTTTGCTGGGTTTTTATTTGTGGGCAAAAAGTAACAATAGTGAAGATTAAGATAATTACATTATAGCCAATCTTACCCATTTTTACAGAATGCAAGAATTAGGTCCCTCGTTTCCAGACTAATTAGAGACCTGGTCCCGATTCTATTTCTGAATGTCTCCTGTTCACGTCCAGTCAAACGAACTATTTTCAACGTTTCTGGAACGTTTACAATCGTTCTATAATCAAACCAATATTCAAATTTCATGTTCGAATTTAATTTGAATATTGTTTGAATTAAATTTGAACATAACATTCGAAATAGAAAACCACTTTCAGCCCCATATCTCCCGCAACCTTATAGCTATCGAGACGCAACCCCCATAGTGCAAGAATGGAGACTTGGGGCTACTACTATATACAAACACCATTCACGTGCAATGTGTAGTTTTGGCAGAAAAGTGAAATATAGGGACATACACGTCCATTTATATATATATATATATATATATCAGCACAAATGGTTGCTATATCAAAGGATTTCTGGATCACCCAGTATAAAATTTATATCAAGTATTTTTTTTTTTTCAAAATGTTACTAATAAATTAAATTATTGTTTTAAAAATCTTATAATTCCAAAGTACGTATTCTTTGTAGAACAAAACATTACAAAAAACAAAATACTGCAGTTATGCTATTGAGATTTCTTAGATAACATTTTTCTGAATTGCTACATAACATTATAATTCACTAAATCCAATATATCATTTATACTGTATGTAATTCTATAATGATATACAGGTATTATTATTATTATTATTATTTGAAGTTGTTTATTTAGACTGGATATTTTCAATATTATTACCTATGTTCATTTGATATCATATAGCAATAGATATAATCTATTACCAATAATAATCACATACTTTTTAATCTTAAATAACTTACAGAATAATTTTAATAATAGATCATGTAACCAATGTGTGAGTTATATGAAAATAACCAACTTCTTTAGGTTTGTGTTTATGTTGTTCATGTAATAAATCATCCAATCAATACAAAATTTATCATATACTGTATAAAGCTAAGCTATATTAAATTTGTTAAGTATTTTATTTATTTGATTCAATTATACATATGAAATTCTTTGGATTAGCATCAAATTATTAAAATTCCAAGATTTAATTTTTATGCGTTTTTATGGTCAGATAAGCTTTGCGCACATTAAAATTTAAAAAATATTATGATTACTTCCATTTATAATATCTTTTTAGACTCTTCTAATTAAAAATAATAGGTTAAATTAACATTTTATCACACATTATTTCAGTACAAAATAAATAAATAAATAAATAAAAAAGAATGATATAAAATTCTAAGAAAGATTTATTTCAACTGTTTCCAATTGTCTGGCATACTTCAGAAAAGACAAATATATATGAGGAATGTAAAAATATTACAGGACAGTTACGTCATATTATGTAACACAATACGTACTTAAACAGTGACATGTGCCAAGGATTTTGAAGGTCAATAGTCCACTCGAGATAGCATTTAATTGGTAACAGAGTCAACCTGATTTTTCTGATCATCAATATCCTAACTGAAAAAATTTACATATAACTCAGAAGATAACGCAGTTTAAAAAGAAACTTGNTGTTTTTCTAAGTAATCTAGAATCTAGCTGCAAGGACCCACTTTGCTGGGTTTTTATTTGTGGGCAAAAAGTAACAATAGTGAAGATTAAGATAATTACATTATAGCCAATCTTACCCATTTTTACAGAATGCAAGAATTAGGTCCCTCGTTTCCAGACTAATTAGAGACCTGGTCCCGATTCTATTTCTGAATGTCTCCTGTTCACGTCCAGTCAAACGAACTATTTTCAACGTTTCTGGAACGTTTACAATCGTTCTATAATCAAACCAATATTCAAATTTCATGTTCGAATTTAATTTGAATATTGTTTGAATTAAATTTGAACATAACATTCGAAATAGAAAACCACTTTCAGCCCCATATCTCCCGCAACCTTATAGCTATCGAGACGCAACCCCCATAGTGCAAGAATGGAGACTTGGGGCTACTACTACATACAAACACCATTCACGTGCAATGTGTAGTTTTGGCAGAAAAGTGAAATATAGGGACATACACGTCCATTTATATATATATATATATATATATCAGCACAAATGGTTGCTATATCAAAGGATTTCTGGATCACCCAGTATAAAATTTATATCAAGTATTTTTTTTTTTTCAAAATGTTACTAATAAATTAAATTATTGTTTTAAAAATCTTATAATTCCAAAGTACGTATTCTTTGTAGAACAAAACATTACAAAAAACAAAATACTGCAGTTATGCTATTGAGATTTCTTAGATAACATTTTTCTGAATTGCTACATAACATTATAATTCACTAAATCCAATATATCATTTATACTGTATGTAATTCTATAATGATATACAGGTATTATTATTATTATTATTATTTGAAGTTGTTTATTTAGACTGGATATTTTCAATATTATTACCTATGTTCATTTGATATCATATAGCAATAGATATAATCTATTACCAATAATAATCACATACTTTTTAATCTTAAATAACTTACAGAATAATTTTAATAATAGATCATGTAACCAATGTGTGAGTTATATGAAAATAACCAACTTCTTTAGGTTTGTGTTTATGTTGTTCATGTAATAAATCATCCAATCAATACAAAATTTATCATATACTGTATAAAACTAAGCTATATTAAATTTGTTAAGTATTTTATTTATTTGATTCAATTATACATATGAAATTCTTTGGATTAGCATCAAATTATTAAAATTCCAAGATTTAATTTTTATGCGTTTTTATGGTCAGATAAGCTTTGCGCACATTAAAATTTAAAAAATATTATGATTACTTCCATTTATAATATCTTTTTAGACTCTTCTAATTAAAAATAATAGGTTAAATTAACATTTTATCACACATTATTTCAGTACAAAATAAATAAATAAATAAATAAAAAAGAATGATATAAAATTCTAAGAAAGATTTATTTCAACTGTTTCCAATTGTCTGGCATACTTCAGAAAAGACAAATATATATGAGGAATGTAAAAATATTACAGGACAGTTACGTCATATTATGTAACACAATACGTACTTAAACAGTGACATGTGCCAAGGATTTTGAAGGTCAATAGTCCACTCGAGATAGCATTTAATTGGTAACAGAGTCAACCTGATTTTTCTGATCATCAATATCCTAACTGAAAAAATTTACATATAACTCAGAAGATAACGCAGTTTAAAAAGAAACTTGTTTTTCTTTTTTGAATACAGTTTGCAGGAAAAAATAAAAAATAAACTGAAGATTAAAATTACATAACAGAGGAAAATGTTTATTTTTTAATATTTATATTATTATATTATTATATCATTAAATTATTATTCTTATGTATTATTATATATCATTATTTATTAAAGTTACATATAAAATGGATTATTTAAAAATATATATAACAATTATATTAGAAAAGTGGAAAGAAAATCTTAGATTTAGTTTTCCCACTTTTTAATATTATAAATTAATTGAATCAAACAAATTTTTGATATTTTATAATTTTAAATACAGTATATGTATTAAAAAAAACTCTACAGTTACTTTTATATATTTAACAATGGAAATTAATTACGACAGATATATGTACAGTATTTATTATCTTGAAATACGTTCAGTTGAGATTATTTAATTTGTAGATAAATTAAAATAGAATCCTGTAAAACTATTTTAAGTTAGAGATTTCATAGATTTTTTTTTTCCTGAATAAGGTTTCAGTAGAATTCAATCGATACTATATATATATCAATACTATATATATATCACAAGAAAATATTGGAAAGAGATAAATAATCTCGTTATATTAAAGTTACTATCAACTCTTGCATTCATATGTTTATATCACAAGAAATTTATATTATTAACAGATTCATTATAAAGAAATTTTTATGGGTTTTTATTTTATCATTAATTTTATTTAATTTACGCTACATTCTAATTCTGATATTTTGACAAATTTTTATTCCGTCGAATATGCTTTAATTATTATTCTAACAAACCCGACGATAGGAAAAATTGTTCAAAAACAATAATCGTCTTTTATAAATAGTTTTCGTAGTAAGTTATTTGCTTTGAAACGTTAATACTAATACACTGTATATATAATATGTAAACGATTTCTTTAATTTACTAAAGTTATATTAATTTCTAGTATTTGTAACATTAGGAACAGAAATCTACGCAGTGAATTTTATCGATTAGAAGAATTACCTAAGATTTAAGCAACTTTCTATTTTAACTAATTATAAAATTAGTTTAAGACTTAAATAAATTAAAGATATTGAAGTATGATAATAGTATAAGTTCATTAAAATTTTACCATTAAAATTTACTTTTTAACCAAACTTTACACGTATCGACGAAGCTAATTTTCAAATAATTTACAGTTGTCCTTGACAGAGATCCCATTCTTTCTACGTTAATTAAATTTATTTTTGTTTACACAAATGGATTTTTCATCTCTCTCTACAATTACTACATCCTTTATTTAATTATAAAATTTTCTTTTATTTTAATAAGATTTTTATTCGATATTTCGTTGAATTATTTTAAATGCTTTTGTCATTTCCAATAAATAATGTCATTGATCAATTGCATTAGTAATCATATTTATACAAAATTTAAGAAAAAAAAAATAGTTTTTTCTATTTAAATATATTTACAAATTTATCGTTCACTTAAAAATAAATACCATTTAATATCAGAAATTGGGAAAATTTTTAAGCATTACCTGTTAGACTAGAAGTAATTAAATATATGAAAATAAAGTGAAAACTGGTCTGTATCTCTAATTACACAGCCAAAATTGGAATTTTAAAGTTAAATCCTAGCCTACGCGACTATTTTTTTTCTTCAATATTAATGTATTATTAACACTTATAACATTTTAACTAAGTTCATTGATATTTCTATCTTTACATAGAATTCATATTACATATATACTATAAAATAAATAGTTAAGAGAATTTATAATTTATTTTCGCAAGATATGTTAATAGATTCAAAAAATATACATATATTTATATATTTTTACTTGTTTTTTTTCTTATTAATTCCCTTAACATAAAATATATATAAAAATTTGTGCTTTAATGCATGACCTAAAAACGTGAAAGTAATTCCTCAACTTTCCTAATCCATAAAAAAAGAAATAAAAATCAAAATTTAATGATACGGCAAGTATTACTGAAATTTTTATTAATTCTTATAAATATTTTATGAAAATTTTAATGCATATATCAAATTTTTTATCATATTTTGGAAAAACTGTATATTTAACAATAGATAATTAATTCATTCTGATAAAAATTCATTGCGATTACATAATGAAATTTTTAAAATTTATTAAATTTCATACTGACTTCATTCAAAATTATTAATATACTTATCGAATAATGACTATTTACATAAACTGTTTATATTATAAAACCCATTACTTAGACGGCCGAGCGGCGAAGGTGGCAGCCTACCGCTTTCCGGGGAACCCGGGATCGGATCCGGACGGGTCGAAAGATCCCCAATGTCCGGAAACGTTGGGTCGGGCCCCGTCCCTCACCACCCGGCTAGACCTGGCTGAACCCGCAATGGGCTTGCCAAAAGAGGGTCGCTTAGTACCCACAAGGCAGAGAGTTTAAAAAAAAAAATTATTACTTAAGTATAATTTAGGATCCGTTATGAAGATTTATATTTATTCATGAAACCTTTCCAAAGTCTAAATCATTACTTTAAATTTATTTGGCTTCACGGAAGCACATATAAATAAATTTCGTACCGTGTCGCGCACGCAACGCTCGATGCCGTTCACTAATTTGCCGAATTAATTCTCAGTTTTAGCACCTACCAAAAAAATTTGCAAATGATCTACAACTCAATAAAAAGATTGCAGTTTTATAAAGAGAATAATGCTTGTATTCCATTTAAATTACACTACAAAAAAGAAAAAGAAGGGAAATATCAATTGTACTAGGAAAACAATAAACAATTACAAACAATTATTCATAAGTTTTAATACATAAACAATAGAGGTGACGTCACAGACCTAAATTGAGGCATGGTGTCATTAAAAGACTGTATAAACAATGGATTTAACTGAAGAAAATTTAAATAATTGTATATATTGAGGTGAGGAGTGTTTGGAGGAATTAGAAATGAATATAATAATATATAATGTGTTTTATAATATAAACTTTTGAAGTTCTTTACAATTCAATGGGAAAGTTACTTACTGTCTATTGATATCATGCTGATCTAAACTCTTGGAGTGCTTGAGAATGCCTTTAGCTGGTTTCTTCGTTAAGTTCTCTGCCATTTTCTTTACATGAATCAAACTCGTGCTTTCTATGTAGCGTTATATTGTGTAACGCAAGTATTTCTAGCACACTTAATAACAGCTCAAATCCACTCGTAGAACATGTTCAAACGCCACATCTCGGTTAATATTTAAAACTCTTTATCTTTCACTCCAATCGATAGTAATTCGTCAAGATGTATCTTTAAAAATATTTCTATTACTGTAATTACTATTACTTTACGAAAGGAAAATATTATTTATTAGTTAAAATTTTAAGCGTTTATTATTATTATTTTTTTTATAATAAATTTTAATTTTATTTTTTAATTATTGATATCCGTCGTTTTTGTCTATATTCTCCATTTTGAAATGGAGATAATATTCGGAATAGGATTATAAATAATTAGTTTATAGGGTTTTTATTTTGTGTTAAATATTCTTGGTTAATTTCATAATAATGCCAGCCAGTTCGGGCGATTTCGTTGTATTCGGCGGTATTCAACAGCGCATCGCTATGAGGAGTCCGAGTTCGATTCTGGTCCGGATCTTCACAATTTTAACTCTATGGGCACTAAGTGGGCCTCTTTTAGCAAGCCAATTATGGGTTTGGCCAGGCCCACAATGGGACTGCCGGGTAGTGAGAGACGAGGCCCTACATATTCAGGATAGACCACTCCCGAAAAATTCTAGGGGCTTATTCGACCGCCTGTATTTGTTACCTGGTTCCCGGAGCGGTAAGCTGATGCATTAATGCGATTATAAGTTAAATAATTATACAAATTTTATATAGTTATTCGAATATAATTTAAAAATTGGCCTATAATTGCGGTATAGGGAGCGAAAAGTTTAAAATTTTTCTTAAAATTGCTAAAAAGTATTTGAAATAGGATGACAAACTATTATCAAAGACGTATTATATAAGTATATTAATTCAATAAAGAATTCAGGACGTTAACACTCCACAAATGACAGTTATTAAGTATTTCCTCATATTTACGTCACATTTACGTAAGTACTTTAACACGTATAAGCTTACGTCACAGTTATTAACAAGTGACATAAGCTTATATAACACTACATTGTATATAATTGTTACTGTGAAAGACCGAAATTAGAGAATGTCGATATTCTCCGGTGAATGTCGACACACAAAATATGTTGGTGAAAGACCGAATATTTGGTTATATTATTATACATTCGAACAATCGCAGGTGTATGTCGACAAGCACAGATAAGCTTTGGTAGAGGTCGAAACGACACCCGAGAAGCCCATGTCGACAGGGAGGCGACAGTATATTGCTAAATTCTACGCCGTTTCCGTCTTCTGAAATTGGTGATATAATACGAATACAAGCCCCTTGCCGTACAGATGCCCGAAATGTGTTGGCGGTTGTTGTTTGAATAGAAGACTCCGACTTTTATAAATTAGCAAACAAAAATGTTACCCTCAAGCAGCTTTATACCCGTAATCAGTTCGTAAATTGTAAAGAAAAGTTACCAGTACTTTCCATAGATTAGATTTCTTTTCAAGAAATGTCGCTGAGAGAAGTAGCTGCAGCTAATTCGAAAAGTGGAGGGCAAGGCTATACACGCTGCCATTGCAAACAGAAGTGTTCCACGAATAAATGCAGTTGTAAAAGCAAGGGACAAGAGTCCCTTGCTTTTAACCATTGCAAAGAGAAGTGTTCCACGAATAAATGCAGTTGTAAAAGCAAGGGACTGTTGTGAAATTCAAAGTGCCATAACAGTTTAAGTTATTCCAATAAATAAGATTGTATAATGTTAATCACATAATTTATGTGAAAGTTTATTATTATATTATTTTCTTTAATGATTTAGAAGGTGCTGTTACTTAAGCTTTCTCCTATTTTGACATATTAAAAAGTTCATTTGCATAACAGCATACATGATAACACGAACAACCCAGGATATACAACCTGGCACACTTTAGCACAATATACAACCAGTTATATATTGTGCTAAAGAACGTGGTAGTTATGGTCAGAAATTGTAACCATTGTTTTAATGTTAAAGGACGCCGAATCCTCAAATAAAAGGTCGGCGTTTCGATCGTTTTTAACTTTGTGTTTTTTTCGTTATAATTTATCACGTGTTCTGTTGAAGTTCATCCAAGCCAATATACTGTTACTTCTGTGGTGTGTTAAAAAGATGAAAGATAGGCTCGAAAAATTAAAAAAAATTTTGTAAATACAGTAGAGCGTCGATTATCCGAATCAATTAGGGACTGGGGTTGTTCTGAAGATCGATGTTTCGGATAACCGAATATGTACGAAAAATATATTAATTTATCCCATCTTGACATTTTTCTCCGTTGTGTGTCGCTTCGCGTTGAATTTTCGTCGATGTTAAGCCTAACAAAGACTATTGTATCGTTAAAAATTATTTTTTTACTTTGTAAAAACAAAATAAATATATTGAAAAATATAAAAACAATAAAAAATTATACTTCAGAAGTTAATTTAGTATCAAAAACGTAAAATATTTGAGTATCCCAAGACATAGTCAAAGATTGCAGCGCCACAGCACTGGCGAAAATTTAAATTTGCCGACTGGAATTCTTTCGGATGATTGACTTTCGGATAATCGACGCTCTACTGTGGAATCAATCATTAAAAGAAAAAACCAAGCGCGTGAATCTTTAAGCCTGCTGTTTCTGGATGTGATCCTGGTATAAGCAACTTTACAACATCTTAATTACAGTAATTATGTGTTATTTCTTGATAATCCGTCATGCCGGATTATCAAGAATTTACCTTCCATTTTAATGTAAATCTTTTAAATCACGTCACATTTTCTGTGTATTCAGCGCGCCGTGTTATTTACTTGTCTGCCTTCTAAAATATACAGTCGACCCCCTATAACACTGTTGATAATTCCGTTTTATATGAATTCCATGTTGTACCAGTCACTTAGATTTTACAAATACGTGTGCCGGACTGTGAACGGCTCACGTATTTAAAATCTAAGTGACTCGTACAACATGGAATTCATATAAAACGGAATTATCAACAGTGTTATAGGGGCGTCGACTGTAATCGATATCGAAACGTGTCAAGTCGCGTTAGGTCTACGCGCTCTCGGTAATCCGACACTCCGGCTAATCTGGCACAATACCGTGCATCAGAGTACACTGTACAGCAATAAAAGAGAGACTAAAAACGTTAATTACGAAAATTTAATAAGTAAAAACATGAAAATCGATAAATTTGGAGGGAAAAAGATAATAATATTTGTACATAGGTTTATATACAATAAGTTTTAACAATAATATATCCCATATAAACCTTTCTAAACCGAAAATGTTTGCATTTAATATACAGTAATACATTTAGTTTAAACAGTATAAAAGATGTTTATACATACGTATAATCCTCCACAAAAGTTATAAAAGTTTAATAGCTTAATACTGGATTTAAATTCGAATAATAATTTTAAATTTTTCAAATAGAAAATTAGATTAATAGAGAGATGTTGCGGCCGAAGTTTTCATCTGTAAAACGTGAACTTCGAACGTCGAGCGGCGCTCGACGTTCGACGTTCACGTTTTGACGTTTGACGTTCACGTTCGACGTTCACGTTTTACAGATGAAAACTTCGGCCGCAACTTCGCTACTTTGTGACAAAAATTGGAAAAAAACTAATCATATTAGATTAAAAAAATTGTTTTAAATCTATTTAACAGTTTAAAAGCCAAATATTTACAATATATATTACGTTATTTACATAAAAAAAAAAAGAAAGTGTAATGGCGAAACACGAGAGTCCATAGCCAAATTTGTTGGAATTTTGATCTTCAAATTTAGGCCCCCTCTCCAGCGATAAAACTGGAATATATTTTAAAATGTAGAACCTAATTTCCGGTTCCTTAAATATTAATTTTTGATAATAATAATAATAAAATTTCGTTAACAGTTAACAATTCTTCGACTTTTATTAATCTTGGCGATGACCATTTGTAGCAGTTTGGAAAGAAGTTTGTTGTTCTTCGGTGCTCTGTATAAGAAGAGGAAGAATGAATGTTTTTCCTTTGACTAACTCTTCTAAACCCTGAGAAAGAATACAGAAATATATTTAAATATAGATATATATATATATATAAATTACAGTATTTAAAGATTAATTACAAAAATGGGTACTTACTTCTCCATCGTAAGATACCAAAGGAGAAATTTCGCAAACGATCTTCTTTGCAAGATCACTAATTTCATAAAAAAAATTGTATTTATTATAAAATATTTTCATTTATTTATAATTAAATTAAGTTATAATTTGTTTAAAGTTTAAAAGAAGACGTAAAATTCCTGTCACTCCGCGCATTGATCTTAATTTGTGAGCCACTTCACACGTAATTTGATGATCTATTAGAGAGGTTGCGGCCGAAGTTTTTAATCTTTAAAACGTGAACGTCGAACGTCGAGCGCTGATTTTACAAATACGTGAGCCGTTCACGGCCCGGCACACGTATTATGTAAAATCTAAGTGACTCGTACAACACGGAATTCATATAACACGGAATTATCGAAAGTGTTATGGGAGGGAGTCTACTGTATATTAGGAAATTAAATCTTACTTTGAGATGAGATCCATGTTCTTAGAATCGAATCTACCTCCCGCATTCAAGACGTAACGCATATGCAAATCGAAAAGATCTTGTCTAGCAGAAATTGGTGAATCGTTAGCCACATCTTTACTATTTTTCAATGGAGAAAACTCGTCTTTTCTTATAACTTCCCAAACAACAAATCGGCTAGAAACATTTAAAAAATAATTAATTTTAATATATGATATTGTGTACTCTAATTCAGTGATCCTCGGCCATTCTGAGGCTGAGGAATACCATTCATATATATTTATTACAAAGAGTATATAGGCATTTTCCCTGTTGATATACAATTTCACTTTTTTGCCCATAAGATAACATGAAACTGGGGGTATTTAAGTGTTATAAACTTAAAAAAAACCCAGTAAAGTGACCAAACTCTTAGTGTTCGGGGAACAGAACCACTTAGCCACTGGTGGTCCTCTAAAGGAATAAAACTTTTATCATTTGTAGTGTGAATTGAGATAATTAGAGGGAAAGGGAAAGATGTTAACTGAAAATAATAAAATAAAAATACTTTTCTTACTCCGATAACTCGAAAACATCGAAAACAAATTTTTCCAATTTGATTCCATTTGGTTTGGTCGGTTTTATTTCGTGACCATTTTCGTCCACGTAAGGGATTTTCTTGTTAGCCACGTGATGCTTTAATTCCTTTGCACTGAAATATAATAAATAAACAATTTCACTTGAATTCATGCATAAATATGAGTGACGTGACAAGACAATTTGTGGACTCACTTGACTACTCTTTTTAGAAAATCAAAAGTGAAATAATGATTGCAGATATTTCCAGCGTTGAATGTTAATCTTCCGTTAGGATTTCTCAACTGTGCCGTTTCTAGAGATATTTCGCTATATTCTACTACTTTATATTTACCATTTACTCGGCATACGACTCCTACAGATTCTGTTGGTTCTACCTTTTCAACTACCTGTAATATATATAATTTTAATAATTAATTAGGGAAGAAGTTTCTCAAGCTGTCAGCAAATCCCCCTAAAAATAAATCATATATATATTTATAGGTATAAATCATTAAGTCCGACCCCCACTCGGTATATGGCACATTACCCCGCCTATCTCCCCATCCCCTTGACCCTTAACCACTAAAATTGTATAGAATCAGTCTCCCTAATACCTTAACCTCTCTGCAAAACTTCTTTACCCCAGGTCCCATGGGACCTGGGGTAAAGAAGGCCCTTTTGCCAAAGCGTTATAGCTTCATAGGGACCAGGCAAATTTGAATTACGAGGACCCATGTACAGTGTTGACATCAGACATTTTTCTTCGAGGGAATTTTTTCAGATAAAAGATTAGTTTGAAGAACTCCAGCCCATAGGATAACGCCCCATTGTCTGTCTTTCTTTAATCTCGAGAACGGTATTAGATAAATGTAAATCAAGACCAATTATGGAAAACTTAGGGAAAAGAAGACCCCGATTAATTATATAAGAAATTACGGTTTTCACTGGAAGTCACGTTTATTTCAATTCAAAACTTTTCCCCCGAAAGTAGTTAATAGATGACCCAGAACCACTCTATTGTTATAGGAAAAGTATGATGTACAGGGGCAAGACACTGCAGTATTAATTTGAGGTGGAGAGCATATATTTTAGATTAAATAAATTAAAAATTGCAGACCGATAGTAACATTATCGTACCCCGCACACAAACATCCCTACATACAGAAAAAAAAACCCTGAATTCTTTTGCATTTCTCAACGTTTTAAGTTAAAAATGGGGGTGTCATCTTTTGACTTTCCCTCTGATAAATATAACAACAGGGAATCACTTTTTTTTAAACAACAATTAGCTTACAAAATTGTTTTTCAAGAAAGTGATAATAAACTTTATCTAATTGTAATGATGTTTTTCTGTGCCAGTTTGCGATTGGTTTTGTCAAATTTCGAAACATTTCCTACCCCAGGACTCAGAGAAACTGTTTATTTTTTGTTTGAAGAACCCCAGGCAATTCCTCTTTCCCCCCATAGGATAACGCACCATTGAGCAACACAATACATAACTTTATCCAATTAAAAATTACCTTAGCAGCACAGTTTGCTCCTTTAGAGATGCAATAACCGATGAAAACTGGATCGGCCATTTTTACTAATATATTATCAACACAATAAACGTGAATATGTTCTATTCCACGCCTTTCCATATCTTCTAATATGCCTTTACGTTTCAAAGCCCTATAAAGACCTCCGTTTCCATCTATTAATAAAATATTAAAATTTTTAATTAAAAAATTTCACAATTGAATTTCTTATTTAAAAGAATTTCATTAATTTATAATACAAACCAGGAGATTTTGATATTTTCCACGGTTTTTCTAATATAATTTTTCCATCGAACGTAAAGCATGGCAACATATTCTGTTCGAACATAATAATATCTTCTTTATTTAAACCGAAATAATTATGATGATCGAAAAAATCCATAGTTGGTTCGATTGTATGTTCGCTCGTCATGATATACCTTAAGAATTAAGTGTTTAAATAAATAAATATATAAATAAAGACTGAAAAAATCAATGAAAATGTATACTAACCATGGTATTTTTCCTTTTCTTCCCGTTTGTTCGTGGGCCAACTTTTGCAATTTGTAGATTCTTTCACCCTGAAGTTGATAGAGTGATTTACGAGACGGTAATCCCACATCGTACATTCCTTTGGGATGACTTACACCCAACCTGGTTCCTTGTCCTCCGGCTAACAGAAGCACCGCTACACGATTATTACTGATCTGATTGAGACCTGAAAAACACGCATTATCTTAATACCACAGTCTAAAACTCGTGTTTTAATACGGTATCGTGTAATTTAATAAAAGGTACAGCGAGTACAGGTTTACGTGTTCCTCATCTCCTCACTGAACTTAACATAAATCTAATTAAATCTATGAAAGAACGTGAAAAGAGAAGGAAGAATGGAAGGTTTTGACCCTTTATTCTTATTAAAAACCAACAAAAAAAAGTATTTAATTTTAAAAAAATCCTGGAGATAGAATAACGAAGTTAATCTTTCTCATTAAAATATTTTAATATCTAGACAAAAAAACTATTTATTTTCTATTGATAAGAATTATTTATCTGTAATTTACACGTGCTACTTTCTTTTCTTGAGCATTCTTTAGTTAATTTATATACGACTCCTAGTCGATTTGACATATGACCCCTACAACGGAAAGGTCAAAAAACTTGTCTGTACGATGCAAAATAATAATAATACCGGTACGTGTAGAAAGAATTCCTCGCTGAGATTAAACTCTAGAATTAATAAAATACATAAAAACCATTGGTTATTGTATTCTTTAAATTTTCTATAACTGTCAATTTCTGTCATACGGTATACTAGAACTATGTGTTATTCTATAAGATACACTAGAATTGGGTATATTGCATACTAATTTTCTAGATTATTATCTATACTTAAAGTGGTATATTATCTTACATACGTACTACACACAATTATACTTGAATTTAACACATAAAAACACTTACCTTCGAGTCTATATTCTTGTATTTTAGTATCGGGTGTAATAGAAAAAATTCCATGATTTTCGGTAGGAATGGGTTGTATTAAATTATCCAATTTTTCACCATTATTATTAGTAATCCTGCACGTTTGTTCGTAAGATGATAACACGTCTTCAAAGTCTATACTGAGGATGTCATTTAACAACATCTGTTGTCGTTCGTTATTTAACTGGTTCCAAAATTGTAGCAAATGTTGTTGCCCATACTTTTCCAGATTCGATCGTAATACTTCCATATTTTCTCAATCCAATTTCCTGTTCTAAATAGATGAAATAAGTAATAAAAAAAATCTTATAACTGTTTATCGAAGCGTAAGAAAATATTTAAAGTTAAGTCAAGCAGAAAAATCTATTCTCTTTAATGGCAGACAAAATGTTTTGCTCTGGGTTAAGACAAGTGGAAAAATAACTGTAGGGTGTCCTGATTTCTCTTACAGGACTAAACTACTGTCTCTGCAATCCTGCTAAACAGGTGAGACAGGATAGGTATGTTAAGAGGGAATGAGTATTCGGTTGTGGCGAAAGCACATCTTTTAGTAATGTTAAACGAGATCGCATCTCTACAACTTCAACATTTAACAATCACATTATAATTATTTTATCATTTAAAAGAAAGAAAAAAAAAATGTCATATTTAAACTATAAATGATCCTTAAACTAAGGTTGACCTCATTACCTTACGAACAATAATGAATAAAGGTTACCTTTAGTAATGCTGAGTAAAATCTTTAGTAGTAAGGCTGCATAAAATCTTTAGTAGTTTAGTAGTAATGCTGCATGAAATCTTTAGTAGTTTAGTAGTAATGCTGCATGAAATCTTTAGTAGTTTAGTAGTAATGCTGCATAAAATCTTTAGTAGTTTAGTAGTAATGCTGCATGAAATCTTTAGTAGTTTAGTAGTAATGCTGCATAGAATCTTTAGTAGTTTAGTAGTAATGCTGCATAAAATCTTTAGTAGTTTAGTAGTAATGCTGCATGAAATCTTTAGTAGTTTAGTAGTAATGCTGCATAGAATCTTTAGTAGTTTAGTAGTAATGCTGCAT
>NW_019384462.1:1463036-1465310 GCF_000671375.1 Centruroides sculpturatus
CACTTCAATATTGGCACAAGAACAGTGTGCCCATTTATCACAACTGCTACATTTATTGTTATTTTTCAAATAAATAAACATAAAAGTTTGAACTTACTTGTAGACTATTTACTTTACCAGACGATACTGTCACTTCGCGCATGCTCAGTTTCGCTATTTTGTAAGCAGACGATATTTTTTTTCATGAAAAAAAATGTTTATTTCGATTGTCATCTTACATTTTATTTCTTGTTAAGATAGTATTTAAATTAAAAAAATGTTTTCATAAATAAAATAAAACGTAAAAACATTATTCTATGGTTTGAATTTTGTTGGTAATATTGAACACCAGGGGAGTTGGGTTCCGTATTAAAAGCACCAATGGGGTCCATATTTCACGCGTCTCCATCTTGGGTTAACTTAATTCCTGTCGGCACCAAACTTTAAAAACGTGAAAAGCACACATATTAATATGTACCCCTAAGTCTCTGGAACGGAATATGTGCACCAGTGAACCTACAACTACACGATTTATATTTTAAAAATAATTAAATTCACTTAGCATTCAAAACTTGTGAATTTTGAAAAAAACAAATTTGCTGATTAAATACGGACAACTAACGGGTTTTCCCCTTGTTATGGATGTCTGCCTAGTTCAGTTCAGCCCCATTCCGCTACAGTTCGCCTTTATTATCAGTTTGAAATGGGGTGGTTCCATAATACCCGCAGTGTTCCATAATACCACCTTCTCCTCTACGTGTTTTGGAAATGTTGAGTGAAATTAGTCTAGAATCGAATAATTTTATTGAAGAAAACCTTTCAAACAGCCGTAGTCCGTATACTGCACACGTGCCGGGTCGTGATTGGCTCATGTATTTGGGGATTCCTACAACACGAAATTCTTATAAAGCGGAACGTATCTACCGTGTTATAGGGGGGTCGACTGTACTTGTTTTTCATCGATTTCAAATTTGTTCAAAGTTTCTTTAAAATATCCCTTATTTCTGACACCACTATAAGGACGCCAATTGGGGGGGTGGAGTTTTTATTCCCTACCGTCGGGATGGTCTAAACCCTCTAAGGTCTACGCGTATGTGGGTGGCGGTTTTGAGGAAACAGCAAAAACAAGTGTTTCACACAGAAACCGTTTATTCTTGTCGAAAATGCTTAGCCTAAATAGGCTCTGCGATGGTTTGGCCACGTTGAATGAATGGAAGAACTGTTGAAGAGAGTATACGTGAGAAAGGTGGATGGGAAACGTAATCGGGAAAGGCCGAAAAAGTCTTTTTTGGAACAAGTGGATGAGAGTCTGGAAGAACATAAGGTGTTAAGAAGATTATTGTAAATATTCTCACTGTCTGTCTGTCTTTCCTTAATCTCGAGAACGGTTTTAGATAAATGAAATTCAAGACCAAATATGAAAAGCTTAGGTAATAGAAGGTCCCGATTAACTGATGAATTAGAATAGAATAGAAGGTCCCGATTAACGATATATAAAATAATAGAAGAATAGTAGGTCCCGATTAACGATATACGAACTTCCAATTTGTACCGAAAGTCATGTTATTTCAATTCAAAACTTTTCCCCTGAAAGCAGTTAATAGACGATCGGCACGACTATATTGTTAAAGGAAAAGTACAGGGGCAAGATACTATTAATTTTGAGAGCATATATTTTAGATTAAATAAATTAAAAATTGCAGCCCGGCATTGTGACGATCTCACAATAAATAATCGCCCGTGTTATTCTTTATCTTCTCCTTTTCAAAAACAAAACAAACTTTAAGACTGTAATTGTTTAGTTTTGAAATAAAGTTGACCCGTGTTTGTAGTCGGTATGAAAAGTTCACGCTGGGGTACCCCGTCTTGCCCCAGGTTGTCCACGAATATGGCCAACGAATCCAGAAGTATTTTCGGAGGCAGACTTTATTGCTGCAGAGACGACAAACAGACCCCGTCAGCAGCAGGACACACAGAATGCTCGTTTTTAGGACAACCAAAACCAAGATGGTGGAGGTATGCCTAATCTGATTGCACAAACGGTCACCGATTACACCACTACAAGTAGGCCTAATCATCTGGATTTTTAGTACACGGTATAGAAAAAAATTAAATATTTTGTCGGATGATCAATACTCGAGATATCAGCCAGGTTGCAGCCGAAGTTTTCGTCTGTAAAACGTGAACGTCGAACGTCGAGCGCCGCTATCTTGTAAGCGGCGCTCGACGTCCGACGTTAACGTTTCAGAGATGAAAACTTCGGCTGCAACCTCGCTAATGTTCGCTTTTTCCCCA
>NW_019384462.1:1470594-1478864 GCF_000671375.1 Centruroides sculpturatus
CACTTCAATATTGGCACAAGAACAGTGTGCCCATTTATCACAACTGCTACATTTATTGTTATTTTTCAAATAAATAAACATAAAAGTTTGAACTTACTTGTAGACTATTTACTTTACCAGACGATACTGTCACTTCGCGCATGCTCAGTTTCGCTATTTTGTAAGCAGACGATATTTTTTTTCATGAAAAAAAATGTTTATTTCGATTGTCATCTTACATTTTATTTCTTGTTAAGATAGTATTTAAATTAAAAAAATGTTTTCATAAATAAAATAAAACGTAAAAACATTATTCTATGGTTTGAATTTTGTTGGTAATATTGAACACCAGGGGAGTTGGGTTCCGTATTAAAAGCACCAATGGGGTCCATATTTCACGCGTCTCCATCTTGGGTTAACTTAATTCCTGTCGGCACCAAACTTTAAAAACGTGAAAAGCACACATATTAATATGTACCCCTAAGTCTCTGGAACGGAATATGTGCACCAGTGAACCTACAACTACACGATTTATATTTTAAAAATAATTAAATTCACTTAGCATTCAAAACTTGTGAATTTTGAAAAAAACAAATTTGCTGATTAAATACGGACAACTAACGGGTTTTCCCCTTGTTATGGATGTCTGCCTAGTTCAGTTCAGCCCCATTCCGCTACAGTTCGCCTTTATTATCAGTTTGAAATGGGGTGGTTCCATAATACCCGCAGTGTTCCATAATACCACCTTCTCCTCTACGTGTTTTGGAAATGTTGAGTGAAATTAGTCTAGAATCGAATAATTTTATTGAAGAAAACCTTTCAAACAGCCGTAGTCCGTATACTGCACACGTGCCGGGTCGTGATTGGCTCATGTATTTGGGGATTCCTACAACACGAAATTCTTATAAAGCGGAACGTATCTACCGTGTTATAGGGGGGTCGACTGTACTTGTTTTTCATCGATTTCAAATTTGTTCAAAGTTTCTTTAAAATATCCCTTATTTCTGACACCACTATAAGGACGCCAATTGGGGGGGTGGAGTTTTTATTCCCTACCGTCGGGATGGTCTAAACCCTCTAAGGTCTACGCGTATGTGGGTGGCGGTTTTGAGGAAACAGCAAAAACAAGTGTTTCACACAGAAACCGTTTATTCTTGTCGAAAATGCTTAGCCTAAATAGGCTCTGCGATGATTTGGCCACGTTGAATGAATGGAAGAACTGTTGAAGAGAGTATACGTGAGAAAGGTGGATGGGAAACGTAATCGGGAAAGGCCGAAAAAGTCTTTTTTGGAACAAGTGGATGAGAGTCTGGAAGAACATAAGGTGTTAAGAAGATTATTGTAAATATTCTCACTGTCTGTCTGTCTTTCCTTAATCTCGAGAACGGTTTTAGATAAATGAAATTCAAGACCAAATATGAAAAGCTTAGGTAATAGAAGGTCCCGATTAACTGATGAATTAGAATAGAATAGAAGGTCCCGATTAACGATATATAAAATAATAGAAGAATAGTAGGTCCCGATTAACGATATACGAACTTCCAATTTGTACCGAAAGTCATGTTATTTCAATTCAAAACTTTTCCCCTGAAAGCAGTTAATAGACGATCGGCACGACTATATTGTTAAAGGAAAAGTACAGGGGCAAGATACTATTAATTTTGAGAGCATATATTTTAGATTAAATAAATTAAAAATTGCAGCCCGGCATTGTGACGATCTCACAATAAATAATCGCCCGTGTTATTCTTTATCTTCTCCTTTTCAAAAACAAAACAAACTTTAAGACTGTAATTGTTTAGTTTTTGAAATAAAGTTGACCCGTGTTTGTAGTCGGTATGAAAAGTTCACCCTGGAGAAAGATGGGGTACCCCGTCTTGCCCCAGGTTGTCCACGAATATGGCCAACGAATCCAGAAGTATTTTCGGAGGCAGACTTTATTGCGACAAACAGACCCCGTCAGCAGCAGGACACACAGGATGCTCGTTTTAGGACAACCAAAAACCAAGAAGGTGGAGGTATGCCTAATCTGGTTGCACAAACAGTCACCGATTACACCACTACAAATAGGTCTAATCATCTGGATTTTTAGTATACGGTATAGAAAAAAATTAAATATTTTGTCGGATGATCAATCCTCGAGATATCAGCCAGGTTGCGGCCGAAGTTTTAGTCTGTAAAACGTGAACGCCGAACGTCGAGCGCCGCTATCTTGTAAGCGGCGCTCGACGTTCGGCGTTCACGTTTGAGAGATGAAAACTTCGGCCGCAACCTNAGTAGTAATGCTGCATGAAATCTTTAGTAGTTTAGTAGTAATGCTGCATAAAATCTTTAGTAGTTTAGTAGTAATGCCGAGTAAAATCTTTAGTAGTTTAGTAGTACTGCTGAGTAGAATCTTTAGTAGTAATGCTGAGTAGAATCTTTAGTAGTAATGCTGAGTAAAATCTTTAGTAGTTTATTAGTAATGCTGAGTAACTTTAGTAGAATCGAAAGTTTATAAATGATTATTTTATCATTAAAAAATTCTTTAGTTGTGATAATTTAATTAGATAACAGGATCATTTATAATGTATATAAATATGCTTAGATTAGAATGTTAAATATGAAGTTTTAAACAATAGTTTATATAAATTTTTTGGAAATTATTTAAATGGTTAAAGAGGGAAAATAACGGTTATTAAAATATACAAAATTTTATTTTTAGTCGAAGAAATGGATAATTTTATACTTCCTGTATTACTAAAAGTTTGTTATATTGACACGTACGCAAGGTCTCAAAAAACAACGTGTCCTTGGATAAATATTCGCCCCCAAGGTTTTCAATACGAACATTTAGGTCAAACCGAAAACCCGTTAGTTCCCCACAGTTTTTTAATCTTTTCTTTAAAAAAAAATTCTTAATTTTTATGGTATATTACTTGTGTAAATAATAATACATACGTGCATACTTACGTTTAGTGTCTTTAATAATGGAGAAAAAGATTAGCATCAAGAAAATTACTGATGAAGATAAGAGATTGCTATCTAAATCTATTACCAGATTATCTCTAATACTTCTATAATAATTACAATTCAAATACATATAAACTGATGTTTTATATTTAATTATACTTTCATTGGGCTGAAATTCTAATCTGATAGACTGAACCACTCTTCAATTAGAGCTTCGATTCTTTTTGAAGGGTTCCTTTAATAAATAATTGTTTAATTAACACTCCTTAAGATAACATTATTTAATAATCCTTAGGTGTGAAAGGGGAGGAAAGACTAGATTTCATTCTTCTATTGATACACTAAAACTGAACGAAAGATGCGATGGGAAAAAAATTCCTGAGTTAAAAGCTATAAATTATTAATAGGTCAAGGAAAACTGGTGTCTGATCCAACAGGCTTTTACATGGACATCGTGACCGGAAACGTAAGCTTATGGAGGGTCATCAATCCTTCTATTAAAACTTTAACTGGTATGCTTAGGCGTCAACCAAATTCTTCTTTTATATTGAAGGAATTCAACTTTTCTTCTAAAGTTTACAGTCTTTTTATATCTTTAAATATATCGTTTCTTTCTGATAACCTAGATCTTCCATCAGCAAGACTCTTCCTCTTTAAGATATCATCAAATACAAGCGTTTTCTCGTTTAAAATTACAAGTTATACTTTTATATAAGGGCGAAGTGGGTCACGATACTTATTACTGTAAAGCAAGTTTATGGAAACTGATAAAATATGCCCTTTTTTCGCATTGAATTTTGACCGCATTCAACGCTCGGTAATCGCTCGTTTGTCTTGGGCACAGTGTACAAGGGTCTAGCCTATTTGGAGGTGTCGGGCATGCAAATTCCGTGCTGCATCATATATTGGGAATTCTTTTCGAGTTTGGTGCAATCGGCGTGGTTTGGAGAATACTGGCTGATGTCCCTTTGTTATAATGCGGTGTACGGTGTGGTATTTGGGTGCCCTGTGGTAAGAGCGGAAAATGTCGGGGTACTTTTCCAATATACTCCGGTATACCGAGCTGGTTTTCAGCGTTACTTGGGGAATTTTCGTATCCCTTGGTGGATAGATAGTGCAATCCGTAGTGCCACAGAAAATCGGCTTACTAACGTCGGCTAGTACGAATGGCCACTGAAAATGGCGGCGGAGATTAAGCTCGAGCGTTGCAGAATAGAGCCTCACGGCGTGGGGGTCGTCCCGCATGCCTTTCTTTAAGAAAGGCAAACTCGCGCATCGTTTCCGCTACCAGGTACTCTCTGAGTCTGTTGCGGTAGTCGCTGTAGCCATAAGGTTTATAGGAAATCTTTCCCCCAATTTGTTGTTGGCAGATTGCCTCATTTTTCTCAGTAAATGGGATGGTTTTTCGTCTCCCAATGTGATGTCCGAGAGTAGCGCATTGATTCGCTTCTGTTCCGAGTCTGAGAAATCTGCAAGCAGTCGGGCCTTAAGCGTGTTATAATGGTTTTCGGCCGGTGGATTGAGAACGATGTCTCTCACATAGTTGTGAATTGAGAAGGGAGACAACCGAGTAGTATTTGGTACAGTCTTTCGCGATACCAGAGATAGCAAACTGGGCCTCGATATTCGCAAACCACAACTCTGGGGCCTTGTCCCAAAATGGGGGTAATCTGAGGGTCACTCTGTTCACTTCGGCGGTGGGTTCGGACTCCGTCATCTTAGGATGTTTTCGTATTTCGATATGTTCCTTCAATTTCCTTTTATATGTATCTTTTTCTGAGTAAAAATTACTCTTTCCACGGTATCTAGATAATGTTGTACCCTAATTATATTATTGTTTTTTTCGTACAGCACCGAAGAGGGGTTAGGAATGTAAACCAATCGAAATGCAACTCTTTGCTTGTTTATTCCTTTACAGATTAAAGTATGGAATTGAGTAAGGAAGGACGAATTTAAGTCATTTTGATGGAAGACACCCGCAGTCAGCGTGAAATCGCCGAAGTGTTTATTAGTTACCTCTCTATTTCTCGCTTTTGATTATTCTCTGTCGGTTTATTTTCTGGGGCAGGCAACGCTAACAATCTATGAGGGGTAGCTACGTTGTTTGGTGAGCTCTCTATGCCGGAGCTATTTCCAAACCAACCTTGTCCGTAACGCGAGAAATAAAGGGGTAACGGTTCACTTTGTCTGTCGTGTAAGGTTGCCGACTCAAAGGGGAGTACACTTTATCCCGCATCAGAATGGAGCATAAGGGAAACCACGTATGTGGGTGGTGGCGAAGGAGGCAAATGAGTAAACCGTGAAAAACTCAAGAATTTCACGGTTTACTCGAGTTTTGAACCTCGTCTGGGAACCCACAGTCGTTTCCGTATTGGACATGCCTAAATTGTATTGGGAAAAAAAGGTGTAGGCCGAAATTGGTAACTTCGAATGGGGTATAACGGATTCCCTGAAAGATCCAACCATTCTGGGGCGTTTCTAGACGTTCTCCATCCCTGATATGGAGGAGTGAAGGTTCTTCCGAACCATTCGGGTGGCAATGGCGCGTACCTTCCGCTTTCGCATGAATTTAATTAAGTTTGGCGTGTAAAATGTTGGTGTTCTCTCTCCGTTTCCTCTCCACGGGAGATTCGGATTTCGTTCCTGATACGAGGTATAAAAGGGATTATGGAAAGGATATCGCGCACGAGGTCGTCCCTGCGTAAAAGTAGGCGGTGGTCGTGATGGGTTTCGCTGTGATATCTGGGGATACCACTGATTTCGTATCCCGTTGTTCGCTTTGTTAGTTTCTTGGATTCGATTTGTTCGCGATGGTTCCTCTCTCCGGAAGTTGTTTATTGGCTTGGGCGTTGGCTGTTGATCTAATCGTTTAGAAAGTTTGGCTATCTTTGTGTCTAGAGCCGTTTCTCTAAGTGTATTCGGTTCTCCCACCGGTGGGTCGTGATTCTCTGTTGCATCGTTGACGCTAGCGACTAAACTCCGTGTTTTTCCCACTAGCTGATCTATTGTTTCCTCTCGGATTGCTATTTTCAGCGCTTCCGCGAAAGTCGGTGGACCATGTGTCATCATCACCTGTCGCTTCAGCTTATCGTTCAAACCATGCAGGAATTTGACTCGTAACTTTTCGTCTGATTCTCGCTGTTGACAGCGTTTGATAATTGCGTTTTCTTGTTCGTTTGCGCCTGTATGTTCTATCATTGTTGCGCTGGCAAGATTTTGCAATCGGACCGCGAATTCTTGTGCCCTTTCGTCTCTTTTCTGCATGCACGCGTGAAATTCCTACACCCGAATTGAGTAAGATTCTTGATCAAACCTAGAGACCATTAATTGCTTAAAGTCTGTCACGCTTTTCGTATTTAAATCTCGTCATGCGAAGTCCCTAGCGAGCTTGCACTTTGCAATACTAAAGCATTGTCTAGGCGTCCATCCCGCTATACTCGCGATCTCTATTTTTCTCAGGTTGGCTGTGACAGTTCAACAATTGCTGGCTTTTCAGTCAAATCAATTAGTGTTTGCTTTTTGATTCGCCGTTGGATGTCTGAAAGACCTTCTCTCGCTTTTAGTTTTTCTGCCGCACTTAATAATATTCTATACCTAGAATCAACATACACTCCAGCAAGAAAATGTATGTTTTGAATAAGCTTTTCTTTCCGCTCTTTCATGGAAGACAGAATTCCTAACGAAACATAACCTCCAAATTCTTCCATACATTTTTCTAGTTTACACCATTCTTTCATAAACATCTTGTTACTGTATCTTGGAATTGAGTTTTACCATACATTTTCTGCAAACCATTACGAATTGTTGGCGCTTTTTAATTTTACCGATAAAATTGCGACCGTATTCGTATAAAGACGCTAAAAGAGACTCGTAAAATGCGGTAAAACGTCATCGCCGACTCGTGTCGCGACAGGATTGGTCGAATCTGGACCAATAGTGGACGAGCAGCCGAACTATTTACATGCTACGGAGAGTTTAGGCGGTAAGTTGGGTTTACTATCGTCTGTACAGTATATAAATTAGGTACTGTAAGTCTAATACAGTACTGTAATTTTATACATTTCTTGTGAAAAAAAAAACATTTCTCATTCAACGGCCATAAAAATTATTTCTATTAATGATGTCTCCAAAGTACAACGAATTTTTCGCAGAAAAATAACTTATCAGAAAACGCGGCCGCCGTTTGGTGCGCTGCTCCGCGACGAAAACAAGCTTAAGCAATGGCGTGGTCGAACGGTGCACACTCGGTAAGTAATCCTACAATTTTTTGTTTATAGCATAGTTTATACAGATTTTTCTCAAAAAAATTATAGAGGAGAAGGTGGTATTATGGAACCCCAATTACATTTTAGTGAATTGTAAACAAGGTATCATAACTACACCTACATTTTTTGTGCAAAAAGTACTTGTAACTATTAAACTAAATGTTCCTAATTGGATTTTTCGTTAGTGTAACTATAAGTATGGTTTTTGAAGGCTTTTTGTACAGAAAGTCAAAAAGTAGGCTTAGAGAAAATCGGGTGGTAATATGGAACCTTACTGTATATTTTCAAAAAATGCTTTAAAAATGTAGCCAAAAACAAATAGGAAAGTACAAAGAATGTTAAATAATTACAAAATCATTTACTCCAATGTATTTTAACGCAAAAATGATTTAATAATAATAAAGAAATGTACAAAGAAGAAGCTAATCATTTACAAAAATCATAAATATAATGCTCCGTTCCAACATCAGCACAATCTTTATGTGCCCAGATAGCGCACATTAGGCAATTGCACCCACACCTCCCCATGACTATAATCTGCAAACAACCCATCACAAAACAGACAAGCAGTGTCATCTTTAAAACCAGGGGCCGTATTCTGGTCACTGTCTCTCACAAGCCGGTCGCTGATTGGCTAATCCAAATGATTAGCCAATCAGCGACCAGCTTGCGAGAGACAAGAGACAGTGACCAGAATATGGCCCCAGGTGTCTCCTCGTCAGGCAAGTCAAAAGGAGAGATATTAATAGAGTCATCATCACTTCAATAGTGTGCCCATTTATCACAACTGCTACATTTATTGTTATTTTTCAAATAAATAAACATAAAAGTTTGAACTTACTTGTAGACTATTTACTTTACCAGACGATACTGTCACTTCGCGCATGCTCAGTTTCGCTATTTTGTAAGCAGACGATATTTTTTTTCATGAAAAAAAAATGTTTATTTCGATTGTTATCTTACATTTTATTTCTTGTTAAGATAGTATTTAAATTAAAAAAATGTTTTCATAAATAAAATAAAACGTAAAAACATTATTTTATGGTTTGAATTTGTTGGTAATACTGAACACCA
>NW_019384462.1:1480986-1488928 GCF_000671375.1 Centruroides sculpturatus
CCCCGAGTCTAAAAATGTAAAACTCTTTGTTATTAGCGAGGTTGCAGCCGAAGTTTTCATCTTTAAAACGTGAACGTCGAACGTGGAGCGCCGTTATCTCGTACGAGGCGCTCGACGTTCGACGTTCACGTTTTACAGACGAAAACTTCGGCCGCAACCTGGATATCATTAAATAATAAAAAGTCTTTTCTTCATAAGGATTTTATTGTCTTTTTTTTTAAATATTAAAAACTTTTACATAAAGAGCCTTATAGTTTATTTTAAGGCCTATTAGTGGGCCTTAACATTACTTTCTCTCATCTTATTAAGTGTAAATTCTCGTTCATTTGGCTTGAAAATAAATCTCAATCTTCTCTAAAACATTTCACTATGCTGCCATCTGTGAACGAAATATATAATTATTTAATATTAATTAATTGTAAAATTTAAATTTTATTCACTTAATTTTTTTTTAGAATGTAAGAATAAATAAATTTTAATTTTTAGTACTATACATATATTAATATATTGAAAATTTTATTATTTGTCGCTTTATTTAAATTTATTTATTGCTAAATTTTTTTAATTTTATAATATAAAATGTAACAGTCTTTATCACTAAAATTATTATTATTATTACTATTTCTAATACTATAATAATCTTTATTCTTTTAATTTTATTTTCTATTATTGACATATTTACTAAAAAAAAAAAAAAATTATTAATGTGAAACAACAACAACAGATGGCACTACATGCAAAACACGAATCACGAACGCGATAAAATAAAAATAATAACAATAGTAAATGTTAAATAAATCATTTTATTTATCATTAAATTTAAAAAAATACATTTTAAATATTAATAAAATTTTATTTAAATCAATACCACATTTCTATAAACTTTAAAAAAAAACTTTTTTTTTCTTAAATTACATATATTCAGGAAGAAAACCCATAAATAATGGCATTTTTTATTGAAAAATAACTAATAGTTAAGGCTATTCATGCATATATAAATATCTCACAGTATCATTCTTCAATATGGTTTCGGCCTATGGACCGCGCCCTCCTCTTATAATCAGGGTGTGGCCATTTTTCTCCATTTTCTTCATTTTACAAATGATTCAATTAAATAAATAAAAAAAAAAACACAAATTCTCACACATAAAACTGGGTTAGAATATATTGAAAAAAATAAAAAAAAAGTTGAAAATTTCAGTTACTAGAATATGTTATACAGTATTTCAAAATGGCGCCCAAAGAACTTTTTTTTTCAATGGGGAATTTCCATATTTAGATGTTCGGCAATCAAACCTACATCTGTAGAAGATAAACCACGCCTTTAACATATTACGTGACTGAAAAAAAAATAAAATAAAAGCCCACACTCGATTGGATGTAAATTGTTTTGAATCCAATCTGTGCCGAATATGCGTGATGATAATAATAAATGATTTAAAATATAATAAAATTCAATTGTAAACTGTACTTTTTCTAGAGGTTTTAATAGTCAACAATTCTAGGAAACGTTTACGACGGCCATTTTTAAAAGGAATTTATACTGTTTTTTTAAATCTCAATCACTAATACAGTGTAGGAGACACGTGTAGTGTCTATAGGGAGAATTTTAACACTTTTTACTATTAAAATGGAGTTTATACTAATTTAAATTAATTAAAAACACGCTTAATCTTTTAAAATTCTCAACTACAATATGGGTAATTAATTAATTAATTAATATAATTTTTTTTATCTCTCTTTCTGCTACGTCAGAAATCAGATTTAATATGCTAATTTTAGCCTTTTAGAAAGTTTTCTAGCTGTAAAAGTATTTAATATACACACCGAATGAAATTAACTATACGAGTGTGTGATCTTAAATTATATAATAGTTTATTGTATTATTTTATATCTGTAGGGCTTTTTTTTAGAGCCGAATCTATACACAAATTTAGGAATTCACGCTACATAATTACAACTTAAAATTATATAATAGAATACGAGAATCTATTAAAGGAAAGGGACCTGTTATGTATTATTGTTTAGGGGGTATACAGCGAGTCTAATCTTTTTTTTTCAAATTTATAATATAATCGTTTACCCAAGAAAAGGGAGGAGAAATAAAGGTGGAGAGGGAGAATATCTTTTCATTATTTTAAAAACAAAGGGGGGGTGGGAAATAAAGCAATTACGAACTGGCTTATTTAATATGCACAAACAAAATTCTGTCAAGGGCATTCTATAATCAATACACGTCTTGAAATACCTTCGCTTTCGCGTTGTATCGTGAGCCAACGCATTATTCATTTAATAATAATAATACTTCGTATAAACTAGAGGAAAAAAATATATATATACGTAAATTCGATTTTGTAACATTCTAATTGTTTTAATTAATTTCTAAACGAGAATAACGCTACCACACATCTGTTTTCTTCTTAAACTCCCTCTCCCCCTCTCTCTCTGTGTTGTTTTAAAGTGGCAGAGAAAAATGAAGATGGTTTTCTTAGAATGTCTGCGAGTGTAGAAAACGAAATGCCATCAGCTACATTTTTCTAGGAATAATAAAGTCCTTTGGATACGATATAGAGCGTGACAGACGGACGAACACTTTGAAAAAGCCCTTATTCTATATAAAGAATGTATATATATTTGTGTGGTATTTATACAATATAAATGAAATGGGAGGTGGCCAATAAGTTCTGGCTACAGTTTCTAGTCCTTGCAACAATTGTAAACAAGTTATTGAATTTTAAGTTAAGTAAAATTTGTAACTAGAACAGAATTTAACCTTTTAAAGTTACACCTAGTTAAAAGAAATTATAATTAATATCTTATAAGGTGGTCTATAAACAATAAAAATACAATCAGGAAATAAGAGAGGTGTTTTTTTTTTCATTCAGAAAGTAATGAAGAACAAGAGGGTGGTATCAGAAAATTTATATACACTAAGGTGGAGCTGGAAAAGGCTGATAAAAGGTAACACCAACCACCTTGAGAGCCTCAAGATGTAGGCAAATATGTCAGTTTAGTTAAGTAAAAGAAAGAGAAGTAGATGAAGGATGAAGAAGACATTTTTAGACAATGTCTATTTATGGCTAATGACTAAAATGGAATAGAAAGATACATTAGACTGGAGGTAGATGTATTAATTGATTACACAACTAATAAAGAGGATGATGAATCGTATTCTAGAGGGATGCATTACGTCCTATCGTAATAGGAACCAGTTAATGAGAGAGACTTTCTATGAATAATTCAGTATTAAAGTGGGAAAGGAAAATTTTCTGATCCTTACTTCACAATTGTAAAACTAAAATCTTTAAGGAGGAGGATAGATGATGCGCTATTAAAAGTACTAATGCCTTTTACTAAAATTTTTATTCGTTTTTGGTCTTAATGATCTTTGAAATTTCTCGAGAGTTTCGCGGTAATTATCTAAATTTTACACCAATTGAAAACGTTTTAATTATATTGGCAATCTTCCAGACACATAAATTAATTAATCGATTTATATAAACGGATATTTCTACTCTTTCAACATTTACAATTCAAATATTCAAAATTAACCAATCAGAGTAGTAATTGTAAATTTCTTTTTCGTAATTTTTAAATAAAGTTTCTGCTAAAAACGATCTTATTGGTCGATCGAATTACAGTATCGATATTAACGTACACATACAAAAAAAACACTTTTTTAACACCAGAAAATCAAATTTTAATATTTTATTTTAACTTTTTATTTCCATAATCGACTTAAAATTCTTAATTTGAGAGAGAGAGAGAGAGAGTCAATAACCGAACTGTCCTATTACTACCTGTCAATACCAGCTTCAGACTGGTATTTTTCTTTTTCCTATGTAAAGTGAGAACTGATCTAATGTTACTTACACGACAGAAAACATTAAAATAATTAACTACAGTCGACCCCCCTATAACACTGTTGATAATTCCGTTTTATATGAATTCCATGTTGTACGAATCATTTAGATTTTACAAATACGTGAGCCGTTCACAGCTCGGCACGCGTATTTGTAAAATCTAAGTGACTCGTACAACATGGAATTCATATAAAACGGAATTATCAACAGTGTTATAGGGGGGGTAGACTGGTATTATATAAATAAAATAAAATAAAGGTGGTATCTTACACACGAAATAAGCATTAAATCTGCTTATTTATTTATTTTTTTTTCAATATTCTCGAATATGTCTTGGATAAACAACTTTACGTGCTGCGATATCTGTATCCATAGAAACATTATTGTATAGAAAATATACCTTTTATTCGTGTCAATAATTAAGTTTAGATCTATTTCGTGTAGAATTTTTCTTTTTTTTATTTAAAAAAATATTGTGTACAGTAACGTGCTTATAAGAAAAGAAAAAAAAAACACCTTAAAAAGCATTCTAGAACAGAACAAAACTCTACTTATTCTGGGGTGTAGTTGTGTTATCAAGAATTCTAAATAATACAGTCGACCCCCTATAACACTGTTGATTATTCCGTTTTATATGAATTCCATGTTGTACGAGTCACTTAGATTTTACAAATACGTGTGCTGTGCTGTGAATGGCTCACGTATTTGTAAAATCTAAGTGACTCGTACAACATGGAATTCATATAAAACGGAATAATCAACAGTGTTATAGGGGGTCGACTGTATTTTATTAATTATCTAACAGATAAATTGAAAGAAAATTTAAAAAAAAAATCTTCTCTTATTTCCCATAGTTATCATCATTAATGCAGTAATCATCCTATTTATAAAAACGAGGACGATGTATGACATCGATGAAATCAATATAACAGAGGAAATTATATATTCAATAAGCAAGTGTTGTTCTTTTTTTGTTCAGGTTTCTATTTACTAAACACTACACGTACTTGTACGACTAATTATTTATAATTAATACTACGTCACACAAAAGAATAGTTTGTATTAAAACGATTGATTTATCGATCTCTAAATACATTATTAATAAATACTTTTATCGAATAAAAAAAAAAGATAAATCGAACGTTCTGAATGTATAAAAAGAGAAGAAATACAGTATATTATTCCGTCTGTACCGAATGCAGTACATAGGAGTGTATAGTCGAGCCTAAAATGTCACTCATGCGTACCCCCTAAAAACCAAGGACACACACATAAAAATTCGTACAAAACTTATTCTCGGTATAAGTGCATTAACGAAACATATCCGGCAGATGCTATTATTGAAGCTACATAACATTGATTTATTCTCTAACCCAACCCAGTCTGCAGAATCCCAACTTAGTAATTTCTGTCTTTCCTGTTTTTCCTCTCTCATAATAATTCCACATCTAAAAATGGTAACATAAAACTAGATTATATTATATTATATTATAAATATTACTATAAACTATGTTGTTGTGTTATTCTCCGCCTTTTAATTTATTTCTCGGTCATTATTTTCAATGATGACTTCCTGTCTCTCTCTCGACCGTTAGAGAGAGAAAACAATTAAGTGTGGAGGATTTTTGTGTACGTCAGACAAAAGAAAGGGAGGATGATAATAATAATTATCAATATCAGAGATTTTTATAAACACGAGGAGAATTTCTGAAACGTTTCGTATGTTAACCGGATGAAAGTCATCGAGAGCAATTGCACAAAAGTGATTAATAACCGAGTCGTAGCGAACTATGCACACTAATTCTCTCTCTCTCTTCGCCTGTTCTAATTCACAGATGATCAGATAACAATCACGTGACACTGACGGTTGTCGTCTAAGTATTATCTGAACGTGATATTTAATCCTCTCTCTCTCTCTCTCTCGGTCAAGTGCATTATCCAATGTTTGGGGAGGACAGAATAAAAGTGGATGGGGAACTTGGTACAGAGTTTTAACCATATTACTGACCAAGCGTGTGTAATTGGAACTTTTAAAATTCATTTAGTCATCGGTGACATGTAAATAATTTATTCTACTGAATATGATGGAATAAATGATAATTACATAGAATTTTTAAGTATATTGATTCTGAGAAAATGTTACCATTTCCTCCATAATAGAATGTGGGAATTGGATCTGAAGTCAAGCGTGTTTTTGTACAAATATTTGTAGTCCCTCTTTGACTTTTATTACGTTTCCTATGGGAGAAATGGTTTATGCTCTAATGGCTGATTATACTTTATATATATATAATTTCTATCCAGAGAGAATTTAAGTCTCCAAGGGGACTAAAATAAAAAAAAGATGCATTACGTTCACATCCGTTTTGTTTTTTTTTCTTATTCTTCTTTTGTTGTTGCTCGTTAAAGATAAATCAGACAGCATTGCTCTAGCGTAAAATTTAATGACTTCAACAATTTAAATCTAAATAGGCATCATATGTGAGCTTAAGATTTACTTGTTACTATAGTTGTATTGGGAATGCTATGCAAACATGACCCTTATTCACAGGACTCTCGAGAGCACTATCCTTCTAAACTGTTAAAGTTATTCGCTTTTACAGTATAAAACTAAACTCTGGAGACTATTTGCTTACGTCTCAAACTTTAATACATACTATTTTAAAAGTACACAAAATACTAACTATATTATTATCCAGCTCCAAAGTCTTTTATAAGCTTACTTTATTATAAATACTGATAAAAAAAAATAACAAAAGCAAAATCATTCAATACCAAAAACTCTAGAAACTTTACAACACTAATATACCTCTATACAGTAGTAGTAGTGACTATATATTATTATCCAAGACGTGTAAACCCGATGCTATTATATTATAATAAATACTAAAAAAAAAATAATAGGGTCATCTTCTTATAGTACTGTATTTATAGAGGATATATAGTTACACCTGCATTTCAGATCTTACTTACTAGGACATTTAACCTTGAACCATTAACATATCGTGATCTCAATTTAATTACTATCGTGACTGAGAAAAGTATTATTACTGTACGGAAAAAATATAATTTTGCTGAGACTAATTCAAGTTTTATTACATAAATCTGTGGAATAATCATCCCGTATAGGAGTGATATTGTATCATTTACTTTTGTAGAATACAGTCAACCCCCCTATAACACTGTTGATAATTCCGTTTTATATGAATTCCATGTTGTACGAATCACTTACATTTTACAAATACGTGTGCCGGGCTGTGAACTGCTCACGTATTTATAAAATCTAAGTGACTCGTACAACATGGAATTCATATAAAACGGAATTATCAACAGTGTTATAGGGGGGGTCGACTGTATATATATATTTTTATTACTATACACGTACACATTTCTTAGTAATTTATCATTTCTTTCACTAGTAAAATTGAAAAAAAAAATTATATCTGATTTTGATATGCATGACACATGATAAATCTATAAAAATTCACTTTGTTATCGGTTAAAAAATATAATAATAATAATATAATTTGTTTGATCGATTACTTCTATTTAAAGTCCCCTTTTATAAATTTTAGATTAAGCACATTGTGAATTATTGAATGAAATAGTCTTTGATGTAAGTATTCATTCAATGCTACTACGATCGATTCGAAAAATCATTCAAAGTAATAATTGATTTAGATGATTTTTCTTTTACTTTCTTTCTTTAAAAAAAATAAATCATTATATAAATGTTAAAAAGAAATAATATATTCTATTTTTAGTAGGTAGTTCTATTAAGTTTTGACAGGTTTAAAAATGGTTATCATCAAAAATAAACAGGGAGGTTCTCTTTATTTTTAAACATCTTCTAAATTTAAATACTGTGTTCTACAAAAAAAAAAAAAAAATATAATTAAATATTGTTATTTTCTTTATATATAGACACTGGGTACATCTGGGGATCCACAGATTATTAGGGTATCCTGTAAGTTAAATGTTAACAAAATACAGTCGACCCCCCTTACAATACTGTTGGTAATTCCGTTTTATATGAATTCCATGTTGTACGAGTCACTTAGATTTTACAAATACGTGAG
>NW_019384462.1:1489172-1540834 GCF_000671375.1 Centruroides sculpturatus
GAGGTTGCGGCCGAAGTTTTCATCTCTAAAACGTTAACGTCGAACGTCGAGCGCCGTTATCTTGTAAGCTGCGCTCGACGTTCGACGTTAACGTTTTAGAGACGAAAACGTCGGCCGCAACTTCGCTATTGTCCGTACGAAATACAGAGTTATAAACGAGCGTATGCTGTACTCGGAAAAAAAAAACACAAAAAATTAAATAAATAAATAAAATTATCAATATTTTATTTTAAATTAGTTTAGTCTTGAATCTAGTTTTTGCTTCGTTAATTTTTGTAGTGAATAAAAATTTTTTAAAAAATAAATAAAACAGAAGAAATGAAAGAGAAAGACAGAACAGTAAGCCCAATTAGTACTGACAAACAGGAAATGGTGGGACGGTGTGCGGCAGGAATGCACTAATTGTTAACATCGGTTGAATTAGAAACAGATGATAATTGGTAGAAAAGAAAGAAAATGATTCAACATACAAAAATATTATTCGGCACCACTTAAATATTTTGTAATTAATCTAACAAAAATTTTAAAAAAAAAGATTGATTTCTAATGAGATAATAACGGTGCCATGTTAATTTATTATTAAATTCGAATTTGATAATTATTCTCGAAACGTTCCTTAATCCGTTTCAAACATATCCTTATGATAGGAAACAACAGCTGCAAAACTGGAACAGAATACAAACTGCAAAGTAAATAATCCAGACATTTCTAAACAACGGAAATGTGTTGTAAATAAAGCATTTAATTACAAAAAAATTTAGAAGAGGGGGGAAAAACTAATTAAGTATTAAAAATCTATTATATTTTTATAAGTTTTAAATACTTGTACAACAATATGGGACAAGAAAATTAATTAGTTAATAGTCACTGACCTAAACTTCGTATAAGTGAAGTGTGAAATACTCCAGACAAGTCTGGCATAAAGCATTCCTCCTGGAGCATGACCGAAATAATTATTTTATCATTAAATTTAACAATAGAAAATCCCTTACTTTTTCAAAACTTCAAACGCTAAATATTTATAACATTAATAGCAGTGATTACTATTGTTATGTCGTGTTATACTACAACTAAACTCGATAATATGACAATTATATTACTGTATAATTAATATTTTTTATTATTATCAAAGATTAATTACTTTTGTTAATATATTATTATCCACGTAACATCTCTACCAATCACGTAACGATATTTAAATTTTCAAAAATAAAGTGACCAATCAATTAATTAATGTAATACAGTCGACCTCCATATAACACGATTATTCCGTTTTATATGAATTCCATGTTGTACGAGTCACTTAGATTTTACAAATACGTGTGCCGGGCTGTGAACGGCACACGTATTTGTAAAATCTAAGTGACTCGTACAACATGGAATTCATATAAAACGGAATTATCAACAGTGTTATAGGGGGAGTCGACTGTACTGTATAATCATCTATGTTAATCTATGTTATGGAAATTAATTGCATAATTGATTTCATGTTTAAATGCTTAAGAATTTTTTTTATAGATGACTTCCTTAGATAATTTAATATATGATTTGTTTTATTGATACTACACAGGTACAGAGTATTTTAAAAGGATGTAGTTACTCACGCCACAATTTATTTATACGGAAACGATAACTTTATTTACATATTTCTATCGGTCATACACCCGAAAACATCGATTCTTTAACACGATAAACATAAAATGTGTAGTACGCTGTCTATTAAATACATTAATATTTCATTTAAAATACAACACAATCAAATTTAGATATGACATCAATCACGCTTCATTTAGACGTGACTGTATAAAACATGTCTTCTCAGTGACAAGTTAACATTATATTTAAACATCTGTGTAATTATTTTTATAAAATTTCGGAATTTAACTTGTTTTTTTTTTAAAGTTTTAAACAAATTGCAGCATGTTTACACAATTTCTAGTGTCTCGTCATTTGGTAAGCAAAACATGTGGCTACCACACGTGTTCTCTGAATCATACTCTTTTTATATTAATAAATACTAAAGATTGTTATGTAGATTCTTAAAACATTTTTTACAGTTATCTATTTGGATCCTCTTGTAAATTTTGTAACCACCAGTGTACACTGTATATTGGGTGTTCACCAGGAGACTGGGTACTTTTCACCTGCTGAGAGGGGGAGGAGAATTACTATTGACTGACATTTTTATACTTTAATATATGAAAAGCAGTTTTATTCAAAAGAAAATTTATCATAGTGGGTTTTGAATGGATATATATATAAAAGGATGTACAGTACTGTACTGGTTGTATACTTGTTTCTACTCCTAATTTTTGTAGCATGGTATAAAATAAAAACTTCCAAATAATTAATATTGAGGGAATATGTCCCTACTGTACATACAGTACCTTTGTGTTTCTAACAATAAAAAAAATCAGGTAACGTTGCGCTATTTGTTAAAAAGGTACAGGTTTAAATGATGTAAATAAGTTTAAATATTTCGTAATTTAAATTCACTATTTAAAAAAAAAGCTAAGAACGTAACTTTAAAAACTCGTTTCTACAAAAATCCCAAAAGGTATATAAAAAATTTTATAATAATTTCATTTACTAATTTAAAAAGGATCAAGATATTAATGCGTTTAAAATTAACTAAATATATTTGCTAAAAATCTATTGATTTATTACATTCATTTTTAATATATTTAATGTGTATGTGAAGTAATGCTTTTTAATTAAAAAATAGTAAAAACTAATAATTTCATACCTTAGTTATAATTTGTTTTAGAAGTGACAAGTTTTAGTTAAAACTTATCTGTGTATATTAAGTGATGGGATCCAATCAAAAGTGACTTTATTCAACAATATCCTAGTCATTTTAAGCAATCCAAATAATCATTTTCACCTGATAACGTCCATAGCGTGTTATAGGAAAAATGACAATTAAGTACAGCACTACTAAAACTAATTAATGTCATCGCTACCTTATTTCTGATGTTATCTCGAAGGTTTCTATGAGTTACATCTAATGAAATAAGAAAATTCTTGTATAAATAAATTCTGTATGCTGTTACTATATATTGTAAAAATTCCATTTGTAACCAAGGTTACTAGTTTAATTTATTTAAAATTTTTAGTCTGCGTTAATAGAAAAAAAATATATATATATATATCTACAAAACTTAATTGTTTACTTTATTATTTTGAAAAAATATATATATAATGAAAATTCACAATATCAAGAATTTATATTGATGTATATTCAATTTCTAGAATACTAATTAGTTTAATACAAATATTAGAAACTAGGAATTTACAGTAAATATTAGATTAATATTGTCAACTGAATAATTAAAAGTTAAAATTTTACCTTATTAAAGCATCATTTAGTGTACTGTACACACATATATATTTTTTAAGCTACTGCATAATGTAAATTGCCTAAATATATATTAATAAATTGGAATTATTATACTGTAACAAAATTATGTGTTTAATTAATTGAGAACGCGAACTATTCGGCTCAACTGGCGAGAGTTATTTATTATTACTTTCTATTAATACTTTGTTGGCGAGAGCTTTCTATCTAATAAAGGCTAGAGGCTTGAAAAGGTGTGAAACAAGATACACCAATAAAACAATTTTAAAATTAGTGTGTAGCATCCAATATATTGTTTTAAATGCAATTAGAAAGCATTTGGAGGAGTGTCTTAAGTTATTATTATTAATTCTTGTATATTTAAATTTTTATAATAGCATAAATGATATAAAATATACTAATTACACACACACACTATCAGTTTGTATAATTTGTGATAAGAAGTTTTAGTATTAAAAAAAAAAAATGTTTAAGAATCTGAATATCGAGGCGATTTTGACAAAAAAGAAAAAATAATATGTAAATACGTTTATTAACGATGTTAAAAATTCTTAAGAATGTTTGTTTCTTCTTCACCTGGGTCAAAGGATCATTATAGTTCGACATTCCATTCATTCCAGACTGTCAATGAACGTGCTTCGGTTCCTGTTAAATTATTTTACATTTTTGATCCATTAATCATCCAGAATATTTTGAAACAAAATTAATATATTGTAATAAAAAAAAGAGGTAAAATGTTTTTAACCGGAATTACTACTTGTACTTTATGAAGTTCTTACGAATAGGTATGCAAAAATCCGCCTATTATAAAATATAAACATACATTTGAAGTGAAGAATTGATACATTTTAAAATAATTATAAGTTTCGTTCTAAAGCATGCTTTCCTTATACTTCATGTGTTTTTTTTTTTAATTAAAAAACTTCATTATAATAATTTCTTTTCTGAAGATTAAAGAAGCAGAATCATCATAATAAAGATGATTCCGCTGCTTTAAATTCTGTTGTAGTTATAGTATGTTTAATATCAAACATTATTTTGTAGTTACTAATTGCCTTAAGTTACTTCTTAGTAACGTAATAACATAGAAGTTTTGATTTTTAAACACTATAGAACAGATTTTTAAAGTATTGCTGTTATTATGTTAATTCAGAAAACTACGACAAAATAAAAAATATTTACTTACATCAGTTATAAAAAAAATAAATTCAGATTTGAATTTTAACATAAGCCATTTTATAAATTAAAGTGTTTTTCACTTAAATAAATGTGGAGTTAAATTAAATGCCTGAAAGTTCTAAAACAGCAATTAAAAATTAGAAAATTCAAGTGGCGTCGAAAATATTTCAGAACTGTCAGCAATTTTGGATACTCTGTCAAGGTGTTCACATCTTTCATTTCTGTTTATAATTTAAACACAGTATCTCTTGTTCTGTTCTATTAAAAAAATTCTCTGAAACAAATCTTAAAATGTTATTCTGATTTGCCTCACTTAATTCATTCCGAATATTAAATGCATTTTGTAAAATGAATACAAGACATAGTAAATGATAAAGCTAGTAAGCTACGTACGACATTTATTGTTTGCGTTGTTGAGAGAAAAAGAAGTGTGTATATAATCTGTGCTGAAAACCATTTACTGGATGAAGGAGTGACATTTTATAGATGTAGAACAACCATGTTTTTAACTTCTACAAAACTCGTGTTTTCCATTTCGATCCGATGTATTTTTTGACCTAATTTCTACGAAATATTGCTTGCACTCAATAAAGTAAATTTACTATAGGGAGGGGGGAAAACTGTCCCAAAGTTCAAAAATAGTTTAATTTCACATGAAGAATCACCAAATAGGATTTAAATTAAATTAATGGATTTCAGTTCCTTTTCAAGTATATAAATAGATAATTTTGATGAGGACAAATCAATGAGTAATAGTCTATTCAGCATTTATTTATGTAACGTTTTTGATTCACGTTAAAACTTTGGCTTTAATCCAATCAGAGATATCGAACTTCCTGTAAGTTTTGATGATGGTATTGAATGACAAAAAAAAACTAACGATTGAATATGAATCATTGGAAAGTTTAAAATCTACTAAAAAAAAAACAATAATCAATAACAACATTAATTTAATGTGCGAATCTTTATAATATACTGGAAAATGTGAATAAAAAAATATATATTACTTTCTCAGATAATTGTTTACTGCTTACATGTATTTTTAAAATTAAAATTTTCCTTCTGGGAACACAAAAATTATATATATTATTCCTAGAAATGTCACAAAAATATATAATAAAAATAAATTAACACGCTTGTGTTTTGAAATCAACTCATTCAATTTTATAATAAAAAAAAAAACACCCACACAATGGTTCTAGAGAAATTTTATCTTAAAAATCTGGATTTTTTTTTAAAAATAATTCTTTACTATTTTGTAATGGATGAACAGTTTTAATTTATCTTAATGAATATTTAATAGAAATACAGGTGTATCAAAATTCCCACATTCAGTGATGTCATTTTTATAATTAAAAACAAATTGGTTGTCTTTTACGTAAACTTTTANGAACAACATACATTTCAATATACAAGTCAACCCCCCTATAACACTGTCGATTATTCCATTTTATATGAATTCCATGTTGTATGAGTCACTTAGATTTTAGAAATACATGTATCGGACTGTGAATGGCTCAAGTATTTGTAAATTCTAAGTGACTCGTACAACATGGAATTCATATAAAACGGAATTATCAACAGTGTTATGGGGGGGGGGGTCGCCTGTACTGTGGTTAAAATTTTTTATTATAAAAATGAACAGAATCAGAACATAATCATTAAAAATTTTTCAAATACATTATTCATACACACATCTGTTCAATAATCAGTATTTTTGATTTCCAAGAATGGTCCTACACCTGTTATTTCAGAAAAATTAATATTTAAAATTTGTGTAGAAGTTAGTTATATTAAATATAAAATATAGTTCTGTTTACAGCAGTGATGAACAAACCCTCAATTCAAGTGGTCCTAACACGTGCTCCCCAGGGTGCTGGCAATAATTTTATTTTACTATTTTCTGCCTACTACTGTTATGCAGCCATAGTTATTAGAAACAAAACATTCATATTAAACTTGACTAGTAAAAAGATGAAAATAAACCAGCATATTTTTTGCCATTTAGGACAGTTGTATTAGATAAACCAGAGTTTCACACAAACATTCTCCCCCTCCCCAAAAAAGGGGATATAAGATGCATCCTAATTTTCAGATTAATTTTAGGTACAAAAAATTGCATCTTAAGGAAAAAAAATAATTCAGTAACTTATATGCAAACTAGTATCATATTTCAGTACGTAGTATACTTGCAGGTATGAAGTATATTGGTACTCTGCAGGCTTAAAGCCTACCACTCCGTAAGAAAAATTGCACGTGGTCAGGCAGAAGCCTACAAAGTTCACTTTAAACCCATAGCCGGGGAAAGGTCACTCATCACTGCTTTAGATATATAAACACAAATAAAAACTGAATTATTTATATAGATTAAAAGGTATTTTAAGTTAAGTTAATCTACTATAAATAATTTTTACAACAAAATGTCATTTGATCTACTTTATAAATATAATTTTAACCTTTTGAAATTCTCTATAGTTAAACTATTTAAAAAATATTAATTGAATTCAAACAAAAAAATATTTATAAAAAACTTAATACAAAGTCACACGGTAACGTATTAGAAGTTCCGCATTAAGAATTTAAAATTGTTTAAAGGAACAGAATAAATGCATGCTTGTGAATTTTTAAATATATTGATGGATACGAATTAAAAAAAAAAAAAAAAAAAAAGGTCTTTAAAATTTAAAATCAACATTCTTGGCAAATTGTTATTTAATTTGCATCACAACTTAAGTCGTAAATTTATGATGTAAATTTAGAATCTTTCAATTTTGTGTTCAATTAGAAACAGCTTAATAATCAGTAATGAATTTATGATTACTGTGATTAAGGTAATTCAAGTATTAAATTGCATCTTGAAATGTTAATTTGTGTGATAATAATAATTACTTTTTAAAAAAATGTGTGCCGCTTTTATTACAAGACAGAAAACTGATGTTCATACAAATCTAAAAGAAAAAAAAAACAAACATTCAGAATTATAAACTGAATAAGTGTCAATTTTCAAAAAAACAAAGAATTTAGCCCCATTTTAATGATTATTTTTGATGAAACTTACATCATTTATTTATTTAAATATAATAATTCTGATAAAAACATCTATAGACCTGAAATCGAAGATAAATATATTAAACGTAAATAAACAATACTGACTTAAATGTATCAGAGGCTATAAAATTATACATCGCATATTTCAAAAATTCATATAAAAATCATTATACAAGTTTTAAAATAACTATTGCATACTGCGTTTGAAATAAAGATGCCATAGTTCATAAACAAAAAAAGTTTTTATTATTTTCTTAAACTTTAATACAAAAAATTTTATATTAAAAAACAAACAATTTAAGAAAGTTTGTTCTATAGAATTTCTGTGTTACATGTTTTTAAATAATACTTACTAAAGATATGATATAGTCTTGGGAATAGCTTCCTGAAATAGTTTTTTTTTTAAGAATTATTATTTTTCATAAAAAGAAAAATTCTAATGCAGTACACTCTCGATAAGTCAAACTTCACGAATTTTATTTTTTGTTCCAGCTAACTTATAGAAACATAATGTATTGAGTTTGTGGAAATCAAAGTAGTTTTGAGATCACATTTTGCTAACTTGAAATTTAAGATTTGGACACTACTACATATCTAATTTTGTGCACTTTCTTTTGCATTTAAGGAGAATGAATGAATGATATAAAGTTGTAATTTTATACAAAGCAATCTTCATCTCTTAAAATTTTGCAAAGTTCTATGCTTAAAGTAACAACATTATACTTAAATGCAAATTGACAAGTCAAATCTTAGTACTTTATAATTATTGATGGTCAATATACTGATTAACTGGTCACTATTTTCATTCCAAGATATCAAAAACTATAGAGGAAAGTAAACAAGGAAAATCAGAAATTGCAAAAAAATTTTACATACTATTGGGGTATAATTTTTACATATATGAAAAACAAGAAGAGGATTTTGAAAAGCTTCCTTTAATGAATGGGATCAGCCAGAAAAGAAAATGTAAATATAAGTAAAGATAATATAAAAGTGATTGAAAGAATATGCTGAGATAGTTTATATAGTGTAGATACAAGGATGTTCCTGTCAATGGAAAATTTGAGAGAAAACAATGGGAAATACCAGATTCAAAGAATTAACAGATAGCTGGATAAATTTAAAAAAAGACATGAATAGTTTTCAATAAAAACTGTGATAAAAGTGCAGAAGTGCAACAAGCAGGTTGCATGTAGTAGTAATAATATTTTGCCAGAAACTATACAAAACTATAGCCCAAGTGACAAATTTTAATGCAGATGAAAAGGCATATTTTTTAAATGTCTGCTAGACAAGATGTGTTTAAAGGTGATTCAAGTAAAAGATAAAAAGCAGTGCATGCAACTCTTAAAAATGAGCATGACAATGAAAAATTGCCATCATTAATTGGACAATCTTTAAAGACTCAAATGTTTTCACAATAAGACATTATCTATATAATATGCAGCAAATAAGAAAATATGGACAGTGTAAACTCTAACTGATATTAAAAAATGTTAGACACTAGCAGCCAAAACAGATTATTCTTTCTAAACAACTGTTGTGCACATTTGATGATTCCCACTCTGAAAAGGTCTAACAGTTCAATTTTTGCCATGAATACAACTTCTAGATTACAACCTTTAGATCAAGGAATAATTCAAAATGTTAAATTACAATATAGAAAGCTTATCACACAAGATGTTGCATGTTATTGAAGATGGATCATGTCAGTTTGGAGTAAGCATTTTTTAAAATTTACATGCAAATGTAAATGTTTAACAGATCTTGGAATGAAATTCCACAATGCACCAGTGCAAATTGCTTTATGAAAGTAAGTTTTGGTCAACAGTTTGTCAAATACTTCAAATAAAAGCAATCTATTAACTATATCAAAGAAATGTGTGCCAATCTCATTTCAACAATGAGTGATAAAAGTGTCATTTGAAGATTTTGTCAACAATGACCAAGCTGTCTGCAGACAGCGTGTTAAATTAAAGAAGCAAGCACGAGAAAGGAGCAATAAATATGAACTAATCCCATCAAGGACAAATATCTTGCTCTCCCAGAGAGACCTTTTAAAGAGGCTTTTTAGGAAACTATACCATTGTTCAGCAAGAAGCAATGAAATACCAATGACAAACATGCATAACAGACTTTTACTAATAGTGTCAATGTTTTATTTTGTACATGTACTTAAGTCATATATAATATAGATTATATGTAGTTAATTCTAAGAAGATTTTTGGTAGCTGAACTCCTAGATTTCTTGATTGATTTGAATGAATTGGGTGTTGGTAAATGAGGATGGATCTGCAGCCGTGCAGGCAGCTTTTTGTTTTCAGATCCAATAATCCATTCTGGAAATATCTGGTTCCAAATTTTATGAAATTTTCTTATTTTGTATAGGGATTTGATGATTTTTTTTGCAACAAATCGTTTCAGGTTCACCACCTTAAACATGCTATATAAAGGAAGGTTTTAATCCATTTTTATTTAGTGTTGGGTGTATAAATATATTTTACATAGTCTAGACTATTAATTACTTTTGGTAGACATTAAATTCCAATTTTTAACTCTTTCTAATCTATAACTTATCCATTAGTCTACTAGAATATTTTATAATTTGACTATATTGTTTGTACTGTGATACTTATGAGCATTAAAATAATGATAATTTCTATAGCTTAAATTTTCTCTGTCCCTTCCACTTTGAGTTATTGAGAGTCTACTATATGTATTTAAATTACTTATTTCATATTATACAAATCACATTAGAATTAAATCCTTTCATTTAATGATTATGAAATGGAAACAACTATTTACTTCATTTTAGTTAAACATACAGTTTGTTTTATTGCAAAAGTTTTGCTATCAGATAGATATAGTACTATATATAATTCAGATCTAGCTAATTCAGAAATTTACAGGTTATACAACTAGACAAAATTAAAATAAATATTTAGAAATTTTGTTTAGCATAAAACAAATTGTCAATAAACATTTGTGAACACCAGACTATCAGACAAGCATTCCGAACTGATCACATCTGACACCTGGGAGATTCATAAAACTAATAGTGGGGGCACCTACATCAACTTCAAAGATGGTGAAACGATGGTGCAGGTGTGGAGGTATTTGTTCCAGGAATTCGAACAGGGACAGTCGGAGGGGTGAAACCCAACACGCACAATTATTTACATCTCTGGCGACATAGTTACGACAGTCAGGAGGAAACACAGTCAGTCACCACCTGAAGCAGACCTCCACCGAGGTCGAAAGAATTTGTGGAGTGTACTAAGGACATAACACTTGTAAAAAAAGGTTTCGAGGATTGTTATTATTCAATGCAGTGTTAAGTTGTTGGAAGTCATTGGTCATGAACCGAATTAAATATTTTTATGAATAGATACTTTCTTAATTAATTCTCTTAAATGTGACGTTTAATATGCTGTTATCAAACCATAGCTAGGATAATATTACAGAAAATACTTATTTAACAATTATTAGTTTGAAAGAAAAGAAAACATAATTGTATTGTTTGAACAATTTAAAATCTCTCATTTAGTTACTGTAACTGAATAAATGCTGAAGAATTAGATTAAGCATCATTATATAAAATTATGATTAGGCCCAATATCATATCTTAGCATCTGAATATTGATTTAACTTGTCACTTAAATATTTCATTAAAGCCAAAAAGACATATTTAAAACAATATTTTAAAAATAAGATGCATAATGTAACAAAATAAATTTTTAAAATTAAGTTTATTAGAAATAGTACATATTATATCTTAAGTTTATATATATAAACATTTTAATTTAAATAAAATCACAACTGAACTTCAGTTTTTTAATAATGACTGTATGTGTATATGTATATATATAGTTTGCATCATTATGCTAAGCATTACATTTGTCAATATAAAGTTATTAAAGAAAAAAAATCTTCACATTAGAATTTTAATATGGGTCGGACCTAATATATTTGCAAATTTACAAGTCTAAACTAATGTATAGTGAAGTATACAAAAATAATATCTGATATGTCTACATTTAGAGTAATTTTGCTATATACAGTATTCGTTATCTATAAAATTACTAAAACTTTTTACTCAAGTTAGTGAATTACTAGTAATAATTCTAACAGTAACTATAACCATAAAATTTCCTTCCAGTATTATTAATTTAAAAATCAAGTCATTACTGATAAACTTTTATCCATTTGACTAAAATGTTGTTCAGAGACAAGAGAAGAATTCAATATTAAGCCAAAAGATCCACAAGCTTTGCAGTAATAATGCTATTTTAATTCAATTAGTTATCAATAAAAGTGATTAATTCAACTGAAATTTCACTCTTATCGTGTGAATGTATGTTTATCCATTGTTATATATGGATACATACATTGTACAGTACATACAATTAACATTAATAGTAAAATAAATCATTCTAATGACAGTTTAGTTAATACCAGATTTTAAAGATTTACACTCTGAAATTAAAATAGGAGTAGTAATAATATACATGCATTTTTCTTAAAATTTTCAAAAGATTTATTATAGATATCTAATATTAATGCATTAATGGCTATCATTTAATATTCAAAATTAAAAATAGCCAAAAGGCATGTAAAGTTATTAACCTATTTAATAATAAGCAAATGTAGCTATCATTGTATTTCAAAAATTTAAAACGTTTCTTGTCTTCTTAAAAATTGTTGGGAACAAGTTTTTAAATTTCTTTCTCGACATAAAATATGACAATGGGTTAAAGTTAAGAGTTGTTGTCCAGGTAATAAAGAAAAAAAAAAGTTAACTATAACTAACAACGAAATGTATTTAAATTATGCAATATTTAATAATAATATTTACTCTATTATTATTGTTTTTTTTGTCACTTTTTAAAAGAATAAAGTTTAAAANGAAAAAAAATCTTCACATTAGGATTTTAATATGGGCCGAACCAAATATATTTGCAAATTTACAAGTCTGAACTAATGTATAATGAAGTATACAAAAATAATATCTGATATGTCTACATTTAGAGTAATTTTGCTATATACAGTATTCGTTATCTATAAAATTACTAAAACTTTTTACTCAAGTTAGTGAATTACTAGTAATAATTCTAACAGTAACTATAACCATAAAATTTCCTTCCAGTATTATTAATTTAAAAATCAAGTCATTACTGATAAACTTTTATCCATTTGACTAAAATGTTGTTCAGAGACAAGAGAAGAATTCAATATTAAGCCAAAAGATCCACAAGCTTTGCAGTAATAATGCTATTTTAATTCAATTAGTTATCAATAAAAGTGATTAATTCAACTGAAATTTCACTCTTATCGTGTGAATGTATGTTTATCCATTGTTATATATGGATACATACATTGTACAGTACATACAATTAACATTAATAGTAAAATAAATCATTCTAATGACAGTTTAGTTAATACCAGATTTTAAAGATTTACACTCTGAAATTAAAATAGTAGTAGTAATAATATACATGCATTTTTCTTAAAATTTTCAAAAGATTTATTATAGATAGCCATTAATGCATTAATATTAGATATCATTTAATATTCAAAATTAAAAATAGCCAAAAGGCATGTAAAGTTATTAACCTATTTAATAAAAAGCAAATGCAGCTATCATTGTATTTCAAAAATTTAAAACTTTTCTTGTCTTCTTAAAAATTGTTGGGAACAAGTTTTTAAATTTCTTTCTCGACATAAAATATGACAATGGGTTAAAGTTAAAAGTTGTTGTCCAGGTAATAAAGAAAAAAAAAGTCAACTATAACTAACAACGAAATGTATTTAAATTATGCAATATTTAATAATAATAATATTTACTCTATTATTGTTTTTTTTTGTCACTTTTTAAAAGAATAAAGTTTAAAATTTATTATATTTATAATTTGAAATCTTATTATTTGTAATAACCAATTTCAACTGAAGCTAATTTTAATGTAGCTTAATGGTTTAAATATTTTTAGAGTATCACTTAATCTTCTGAATAGAACTAATTAAATGGATATTATAACATATGCAATTCATTTAAGATAACAATAAAGAAAAAAAACATGCGCTAACACCAAAGTTATTTAAGTTGTTTTAATTTCATTTTAATTTGTTCTAAATCTTTTTAAATAAAAATATGCTTATAAAATATTTAAATTTTATAAATTTGTAATTATGATCTTACATTAAATATTAATCTATTTTGACATTTCCGTTTTCACTAAAAATTTTTAAATTACGAAAGCTGAAAAATAAAGCTTGGATAAATTCCCAATATACCAGAAAAATTATTTTCTAATTATATACGATTATCACACCGAAGGAAGACAATAATTCTCTTCACATCAAATTATTATAAATATGTAAATATAACCTGAATAAAATTTAACAATAAATAATTGTCAGTTTCCGTAATAAAAACAAATTTCAGATTATATTTAGAGAAGAAAGGAAAAGTAATTTCCTTATATAAAATTTCAAATAGAGATATTTTTGTATAAACAATTTACACATTGAAATAAATGTATTTAAGGTTATAGAATGTAATAACCTTAGAATATAGGGTAATAGAATAATATAAAGACAGTACATGTAACTAACTTTTTGAAATATTTAAAAATATTTATGGATTTATAAAGAAACTGAAATTATTTACCTGTTTAGTGTACATAACTATTTTATTAACCTATTAAAAAGAAAGTTTTTTAAAGTTTTAAATATAAAATTTTAGACTAGTTAAATATATATAAAATAAATCATTAGTATAAAGTTCTTGTTCTATAATTACAATTCTTAAAATCACTTTATAACAATTCATATTAAATGTATATTAAAATGAACAACATACATTTCAATATACAAGTCAACCCCCCTATAACACTGTCGATTATTCCATTTTATATGAATTCCATGTTGTATGAGTCACTTAGATTTTAGAAATACATGTATCGGACTGTGAATGGCTCAAGTATTTGTAAAATCTAAGTGACTCGTACAACATGGAATTCATATAAAACGGAATTATCAACAGTGTTATAGGGGAGGGGTCGCCTGTACTGTGGTTAAAATTTTTTATTATAAAAATGAACAGAATCAGAACATAATCATTAAAAATTTTTCAGAAGGGGAAAAAGAAATTCTTTATACTAAGAATTCAAATAAAAACAGCATGGAACAATTTAAGATATATTTTTTTTATTATTACAGACTGTCAATAACATTAACTTAGCAGTCATCATTAAGCAAAACTTACATTTCATTAAAAATTAATAGATATAATGAATATAAAATTTACTCCATTATAAAAAAATCTTTATATTTAAAAAAAATATATATTAAAATCAATATCAACTGCAATAATAGTAAATTAAGTGTATTCTTTGAAATAATAGCTAAGGTAATATCATCTGTTTAACTATAAATGCATTAAATAAATATATCCTAAATTGCTAATAATTTAAATTGTTTTGATTGTTTGGAAGACAAATGTCTACTATAACACAGAAATTAAAATTCAATATTAAAGTGATTTAAAAATTCATTATATATGTATATGTTTCCATTTAACCGAAGCTTTAGATATTATTAAACTTTAATTTTATTATATGTTAACTCCTTTTAAGATTTTTAATTTAAACTATAAAAATTTCAAATCTTTTGCAATTTTTACTTAGTATTTTCTAAATTAAACTACAGAACANAAAAAAAAAACAATTAAAAGAAAAACAAACACTGCAGATTTTCAAGAATGATAGATAAGATTTTATATGAGAAAAAGTGATGTTAAAGACATTGTGTTTTTTATATTGAAAATCAGCAATTTGCAGATCTTCTGTAAAGTTAAATTATGAATTCATTCATGAAAGACTAAATAGAAATTGAGCAAGAATAAAAGGAGCACATTTCTTGGAAACTGATAAAAACAAAATATAATATAATTTTAAATTACAGTAGGCCTTTAATTTAACAGAATAAATAGGGGAAGGGATGCCTGCTGTTGCTGAAAGTCTTAAATTTAGTTTAAAAACTTATTAATAAGACTTATAATTTACCAGTTACATCTTAAAACATTTTTATACATGAATAAAATATAATTTACATTGGAGTAATTTATACTCGTTGATTCAAGCATGTTATATTCAAATATCGAAAAAAAGAAGTTCTTAAATTTTATTTAGAATAAAAATTCCTCGACGATTAAACCGAGTTCGTTAAAATCAAGGGCCTAATGTATTTTAAATTAACACTTATTGAAAAGCATTTCCAAATTAAAGAAATGTAACAGTATTATTAACATTCTATAGTAATTTCAAAATGTTATTTAAGAAGAAGTCAATGCTAGTGAAATTTCTTAACTTCATTTTTTGAATATTATTTATAATGCAATAAATTAATAGGAAATGCTTTATTAAATTACGGATTAGTTTAATTTACGAAATTCATTAAACGAATATAAAAACACGTACCTAAACACAACACAACACACTAAATTAGGATTAGTTTAGATAAAACTACTCAAATATTTAATTTCTACATGTACACTGCAAGCAATATATTAATATATTAAAATAGATCAGATTAGAAAAATATGTTGTTATTTTTATGTAATCTGAATAATGATGGTTTAGTAAATTTGCATTGCAAACAAGGCTACTACAGGCAGTTACATTAATGCCTATTATTATTATTATTATCATCTAAAATAATTTTCTGCAAGAATGACCGACTTATGTTACGAACAAATATTTTTTTGTATCTATTGATATTTATTTAAGAACCGAGGGGGAAACTGTCTATTTGAAATAATTTGTTACATAGAAAGTAAATGCATCTAAATTTAATAAAATATTTTAAAACTTGCAGTACCAAGAAACACATTTTAAAATAAAACATTTGACATTTTACATAATGAACAGCTGTAACAACTTGTTCAAATTAAAACAAAAACAATTCTCCACATTTAAAAGCAGAAATCAGTAGAAATAAAAATGAGTTATTTAAAAAAAAAACTAAATTATTAATATTACGTAAACCGAACACGATAAATTTTTAATTATAAAAAGAACCGACGTACGAACCCAGATACGAGTTTAAGATAAGTTTGCAAAAAAGAAAATCAGCTTCTTGGATAAGAATCTAAATAAATTTTCTAATAAGTAAACTCAAAACTCATTAGGAAAACTAATATACAGTACAATAAACATTCATTTTCACTTGAGACATGACTGCACTAGGCTCATTAGTTTGCCATATGTAACAAGAGATAATAAGTTTGAACTTTTTTAAATATTTATAATAAATAAAAAAAGGTTTTATTAAATAATGCATAACATTTTTCTTTTTTTAGTTCTGTATACTAAATTATAACCTTAATAAAATTAGCTTGTGTAGACCTATCATTGAAGTATATATATATTTTTTTGAAATGCTAAATGTTTTTAATTTCAAAAAAAGGAAAAAAAAATCAATAAAAGTCACTGTACTAAAATTAAATATTGCATTTGTAAAGTTTTTGTTTTACATTTGAATAATAATAATAATAAAAATCACTGATCTAATTCAAGCAAGCTGGTAATTAATAAAGAATTATTTAAATTTTTAAATAAATATACAATAGTTATTGATGCATAAATTGAAAAAATCATTTACACTTAAACAAAACTTAAGGGGGGAAAAAAAATGGATGATATATTCGAAAGGATTATACACGTACAAGTACTTACTTCCAAAAATAAATGCTTCAGACATGATTTTAACGCATAGGAAAATTATTTTAGCTTAGAAATCGATTTTGAAAAAAGATTTATTAAAGTAAATTACACGTTTTAACATGGCATTGTATTTTCCTATCGAAAGATTCGAACAAATCAACTAGCACCGAACAATATAATTCAGTGTTCCCCTTGTGACGTCACCGGTTCTTGTGTATTTAATTTTCACTTTTTTTTTTTTTTTTTAAACACCAAAAAGTGAAAACGTTAAATTTTACGAACAATAAACTCCGTGTTATTATGGAAAAATTGACTAGTGGCAATATATATTTTCTATTTCCATTCCGCTATCATTACTTGCTAGAAGCGACAAGGTGTGTATATCTCACTCGGTCCAGCACAGTATTCAATTGTTATGACGTCACAGTTTGGTGTGCTGAAGCATTCCCTGAAACAGCCAATGGGAACCCCGTCGGACATTGGCATGTTACATGACGGGTGAGTGTTTTCTGAATATTATTTTGCTGATAAAATTTTCAGGGTAAAGACAGCGTACACCAGCTCGCAGTCACACAAACGACTCAATTTACCACTTTTAGTGTGAAAATGCCCCTTCTTGGGTTAGATACGTACAGTCTGTATTACCTTTGTTAGGCGGTGTGTCGAGATAGTATTGAGCACGTTCGGGTGGCGGTCAGGACGGAGCTGGGTTGTGCGAGCGTTGCTGCTGTCGTGTGACATCCATCGGTCGGGTAAGGGAAGGACCACCGTTGATACCAACTTCGAGCGCTTGGGGGGAATTAAAACGGATATTTCGCGTTCGATTGTAGACATCACAGGCCAAATATTACGTCATCATCTCTTACGTCTCTATAGGAGGTGTTCCTAAAGACGTAAATGGCGGAAGGTACAAGTTACAGTCAAACTTCTCGTGTTTAATACACGTACTCGTAATAAATCATATCCCATGTGATTACTAATGTTTCGAGTTAGGATTAAATATCCATCAAATGACGAAATCTTCTTCCTTTATCGATATAGGACAAATCTTCAAAGATGGCGGTTGCTTACTTCGTCATCGTTTATTACACTTTTACACTTAACAAATGCAGATTTTACTACATTTTTTATCATTCTATACATAAGAAATTTTAACCTCTTTACTATCAAATCTTTATTCTTACATATTTAAAAATCGCGAAAACAATAGACCGACCGTCTTCCTGACGGTTTAGTAATCAAAATGGCGGAATGACTGGCTGGTCGTCGTTTTCTATTGTAGTTTGAGAGTTTTTCGTGATGCGCCGCGAGGCTAGACGTGCCTGGTCTTCTTCCTATCTACCGTTTTCCTCAAGCTTACATGTCAACGTTCTTACCTAAATGTATTCGAATTATCACATATTCATCTATCAAACAGGTAATTTTTTAACGTCATCCTACATATGTAATTCAATTGCCATATACAACACAAGTTAATACAAACTTCTATACCATATTAGGTCAAAAAAATCTTTGGCTTAAATGTTCAACATATTTATCACACTATTGAAATTTTTCATGCATCATAAATATGATATTTAATTGGTTTTGGATTTTAAAAAAGGTCTTGTGTAAAATTTAAAAAAATCACTTCTTATAATGGATACAAACTTCCAGTTAAAAAGAAATTCTTCTCCTCAAAGTGTATAAAAACTCTTCAGTTCATGTAAATAAGTATTTGATCAGATTTCTTGATTCTTCCTGATATATTACTGGTTATGTAATGGAAATAAGGAAAAATGTTGGTAAAATGTACTGTAAAACTGCTTGTATATATAAATAAAATTTGTTAAAGCAGATATTATCAGTTTTAAAAGGGGAAACCTTAGTAAGTTTTTATTTATTATGAAGAAGATTAAATTTCAATAACCTAATTAATGAAATCCTATATATGTTTCATTCTATACAAATTCAAAAATGATTTAACTTCTTTGAAATTAAAAATATATTCTAAATTCTAAAAACAGAACAGTAGTAGTATTTGTTGTTCTAGTTTATAAATAAATAAATAAATAAAATACTTTAAAAAGTATTTTTAGGAGTATTTGTTTAAAAGAAAAAAAAAACAACTTAGAAAATGTGATAGATATTAAAACATGACCCTGAACTATGTTTGAATTTAAAAAAAAAAGAAATGATAAAAACAAAAATTGCATATACAGTAATTATGAGTAGCAAGTAAAAGCATGTAGTGAAAAATTTAAAATACTTAACTTTTAAAAAACAAATTGCTATCAAACTACAAATGCAAAGTACTGTGTATCCATCTGTATTAATAGCAACAGACTATACTATACTAATTCTTTATAACACTAAACCCAATAGAAGAAAGCTTTTGATTTCATTGAATACAACCTAAGTCACTAGCTTAAACAGACAGGTCCGACCAATAGCATTTAGAGACACACCCCCAAATAACCTTATTGGATAACTTTATAATTAGATTACTTCCTATTGGATGCTGTTCAACTGCAGAAAGAACAATATCCAACAGTCCATCCTACATTCTCTTGATAGTTAGCTATCATTTAAAAATTTGCATTTGAATTTCCTTCATCACGTTACTTGGGTTTTATGAAGCATAAATTTTTACTATTGTTTTAATAATTCCTCCCCCTTCTCTTTTTTTTTTCTCCCCTCTTTCAATTTAGAAAATGTTCAATCTATAATGAAATATTGTATTGAAATATTATGGTAATTGTGTTTATTTTACATAAATGCATAAATCTTCTTTTCGAGTTTTTTTTTTTTTTTTGTTGTCTTAAAGTATACATTATTTATAATAATCGAATTTTATGAAATTATAATATCGACGTATGACGTGAAAAAAGGATGATTATCATTTATTATCTTCTAGAACATCAATAAAATTTTATTATTTAGAAGTTTAGTAATTTGATATTTCACATACAAGTAATTCATTTTACATCAAAACAAATAATCGTATTATTTACTATTAAACAGAAAAGTCGTTAATTTGTATTTTACTTTCTTTAAAATACGCTATTTAATTTTAAATAATGAAAATCGGTAACGTATTTTTAAATTATTTAAAATTCTCTCGACAATTTATATTATAAATCAAATAGAAGCATTCTAAATGTTAATAAATTGTTATAATCATTGCTAATTTTTTATTTTAGAAAGTTTTTCTTACTGATAAATAATAAACGTCGATTAATTATGAAATTACTTTAAACGTTAATAGAAATTGTTTTCAAGATACTGTTTTACGTAGTTAATATTAATGTTTTAAATAATAATAAAAATGCTTTCTTGTTTTTGAATAAATGCAATGAGATTGTTTAATATTTATTTGTATTTAAAAATTCTGAATTTGTCTTTATATTCATATTTAAAATTGTAAATAAATCACGTAATACAGTAGAGCCTCGAAAACTCGGCACTCGATAACCCGGCACTCAGGATAACTCGGCCACACCCTGGCAGGGCAAAAAAATTCTTAGTTAATTAATTTTCATTATAGACAGCTTTATAAAAGTATAAAAGCTCTCGTAAAGTATTTTTCTGAGGTCTGTCTTATTAGGTAAATTACTGTACACAGTGTATTCATTAATTTTCATTTTCATGTAGTAAAGGCTCTATGCCTTCATAAAGGACGTACTTTTCCTTTGTTTAAGGGTATTTGGGCAGTTTATTCTCTGTTGTATTGTCAATCAAACAATACATACAAGTACAGTACAGTATTTTCTGAGGAAACACTCATACTTATTTTTTAAACCCCATTCCCGATAACCCGGCATTTTCACAAACTCGGCCACCCTTCGGTCCACATTAGGCTGAGTTTTCGAGGCTCTACTGTATAAAAGAAATAAAATACATAAGTCGTGTAAGTTAAAATTGCAGGAGTAATATGATTGTTGAAATTTTAATTAATAATAATAATGTGATATCTTTAACAAATACTAAAGGAAAAGCAAATTATTTCTGAACCTGTATTATTTTTAAATTACTATAATTATTGTATTTTTCCTTAATAATTATTGCGAATATTTTAAAAGAGTATAAATACGCACATTACTCTAACAATAATAATGCTTTGTAAGTGGCCATTTTTAAATGAAATAATATCGAGTATAAATATTGGCAATAAAATCACTAGTAAGGTGTTATTTAATAACAACTAAAGGTTTATTTATTGAATCTATTAAATGACAATATAACTCTTTTTTGTTTTTCTTTCTTGTAAAATTATTTCAGATATATTAGATTACATGTAAATTATAATAATAGGTATTTGGAATTATAAAACTTTGTGTTTAAATTAAAATTTGATGCAATTTCTCCTTCTCTTGGAAGGTTCTGAAGTCATTCTTTTATTTGTTTAGATATAACTATTCTTTAAGATTTTCCTAATATATATTGAGTTTTAGATTAAATATTCATCAGTGTGGAAGATTAAACTTAACACAGAAAGATAAAACAGACAAAAGACAAAACAAATTGCAAATTTTTTTATGTCAAATCAGCAGAAAAGTGGCAGATGATCAGATGTTCTCTAATAGAAGACCATTTCTGAATTAAAACGTAAATGAAACGTCAAGCATACTTCGAATGCATCATTTAATTATTAATTGTATGGAAGAACTAAATAATTTATTGTAAAAAAAAAAGCTGTGGTCCATTTTTTGAAATTTATCTATAATATTGTTTTGTCTTTATAAAAATATAAAACAATATTTTAAACATTATAAGACATGAATATTTTTTAATTTGTTCAGTCTTTCTTGTAATAATTACTTCAATATAAACATTGATGAATTTGAAGTTTTTTGGTTTATAATCAGATCCTCGCAAACATATGCATCAATATTAAATAATTTTCAGGATGTATTAAAATTTCTTTAATATATTTCAAAGATTTAAAGTGTGACAGTTTTTAATAAAACAGCTTTGATAAATCTGTGGAGATATCTCTCATATTTTTAAATAATATCAGAGGATTTGTATTGTTTTTTTTGTTTTTTTTTAAACCTGTTCTTGTTTTCATTTCTATGAACATTTTTTTAGTCATAGATCAAATTACTTTTTGAAAAAAATAGATTCCACTGTTAGTCATCCAAAGTTATTAATGATTATTTTTTTAATACAAAAAATCCTATACTCCTACTATAAATGACTTCTATTATTGTTACGTATCTCTTAACTTGTATATTTTGCAAAATTCCTTTCTCATTTTGAAGTTTTGATATATTATTTTCATTTTTATATTCAAAATTTTCATTATTTTATTTTTTGCTAAATATAACATCTTGAATATTAAAGACTGCAATTAAGAATTTATTAATTTTGTTTTATTAAGTTATGGCAATGCAACACTTGGGCGATCTGCCTAGGGGGAATACCTTCCGGTAGGTTTTTTTAAGGGTAACTGGCCGCTATTCGGGTGTTACAGACGTGGAGAAAACATGGAAAACTCCACGTGGCCAGTTTGTCATGGCGAGGTGCGAACCCATGACCAAGCTCCCAGTCTTCAGGGAACGGAACCACTTGGCCACTGGTGGGCCAAATTTATTAATACATTATTATAACATATTTTATCAGACTCTTGGTATTTGAATAAATTATTTACAATACTTCCACTCAAAAACAGTGTATACTTGAATTAAAACCACTAAAAAATGTAATAACCAGCAGAGAAGAAGTAGGGGTGTCCCTATGGGCAGCCCCTATAAGGCACCTTGCGTGAACTAGTTATTTGGCAGCTTGAGACAGCCATCCTTTCTGTCTTTACACTACATGCTCCTATATACATGGTATGTGCCGACATTCTCATAATCTGACAAAACAAATCCTGTATCCAGGAATTCCTGCAAAAACTCAACCCCTAGGACCTTTGGCTCTGTCTTGAACAAGACAATGATCAAACTATTCATTTCCTGGACCTTCAGCTTTCCTCATATAAAGGATTCATCATTACTCAGGTTATAAGAAGACTACACACCATCCAACCTTCATCCCTGTCCCTTCTCATAAGCTATTCACCTTCAAGATGGCTGAGTTCAAGGTCTTAATTTGTAGGGCCTTCGCCCATTGGTCAAGCATGCATGACAGAAATACAAAGCTCCTAACGATCACCCAGTACGCAACTCTGCATGGCTATTCTCCACAGATTATTAAAAGGGCCTTATACGTTGTCTTTCTTCCACTGTTTCCATCTTGTAAAAATGTTGCACCCAGGAGGACCATCACTTATGACAGGAAGCTAGACTCCCTATACAAGGAAATATCCAAGAAAAATAACTTTTGTTTAGCCTTCCATAGAAGTCCCTCGATTTCCTCCCTCCTCCATAATGCTAATGACTGTCCTAACATGCACCTTCAACCAGGCATCTACATTATCCCCATCACCGATCATAGATCCAACTGCCACTTAGAATACATAGGTTCTACATCACACTCTTTAAACACCTACCTTGAGGAACATCAGACCTCCATCACGAAAGGATTGGCCAACATTGCATTGGCTATCTTTACTTCTGATCCAGGCGTCGATGTGGATTTTCACAATGCATGCTACTTACATAGCTCTTCCCGGCAACCCTTTCTCAAACATCTTGAGCAGGTAAAAAGTTATAAGGCCACTTGCAAGAACACTGATATTAATTTTTGCAGTGTTGATTCCTTCCCCACAGCATAGAAGTCTTTGTTCGAACTATAAATCTTACTATCCTTTCCCCTCCCCTTTCTCTGTTTTTATGTTACCTCCCCTCTTTGCAGGTGTGCGGCAATCCCCTGTTGTTTTGGCAGCTGGGGGATTAGTCTGCCTGATGATGCCTATTCAACACAGATGAAAACATTAGCACTTATTTCTTTTACTCTGCTGGTTATTAGGTTTCATAGTGGTTTTAATTAAATTATTTACAGTTGAAAGTGGAAAATAAAAATATCAATCTAAGATATTGATTAAATGCTATTTTTAAATTTGATATTTTATAATTATGATTATTAAATATTTCTTATGACTGTTGAATTTTCTTGGATGCTAATTATTTTTTAGGTCATTCTTTTGAAATAAAAATGTTTTCACTTTTTGTTTTGAAAGTAATATTAGCTTACTAGTTAATGACTACGCAGCAGGAATACTTTATTGTATTTTGGATTAGAATTATTACATTTGTTATCAATTTTTTTGTATATTTAGCATTCACTTAAATCAGTGTTTCTCAATGGGGGCGATATCGCCCCCATATGGACGTTTTTTCATTTTGAGGGGGCGATTAGTAACAATTTATATTTTGGAGGGCGAAAAACAATTTTCTGGGCCCTATAGTAAAACATTATATTAAGAATAATTAGATATTTTATTCGTTATATCGCACAATAATTAAACAAATAACATTATACTAATCACTAGTCTATTCAATGCAGTACGAATTTGGCGTTAGCCTTGGCTCTCGGCATCTGAATTTTGAAGTGAAGGGGGGCGATACTACGTTGAAGGGGGCGACGATTCGTTAGAGGTTAAGAATTACTGACTTAAATGTATGTAAGTTTGTTTTATGTATTATGATTGTAATGTTTTATATATACTATTTGTATTGTGTGTAAGATGACGTTGATGATGATGATCTCATCCAAGACTCTTCAATTCTAAACATAATTGTAATTGAAGAAACTGATAAAGATTGGGTAGAAACTACTATAGCTATACTAAGTGATTATGGCTGTTTAAAATATTTTGTTCATCTGAACTCTGTAAATCTCTATTAGATCTTTATTTCTGACAAATATTTGAGAATTTCATATATTTATTTATATAAAAAATGAAGTATTAAAATATTTTTGTTATTTTTTTTCTTTTGGTAGATAGTAATTTTAATGTAATTACTATGATTTATTTAACTATTTTTTATTAATATTTAATCAGTTTAGCAAGAAAGAAAAATAACTTTTTGAGATTGAAATGATTTTTCTCAATGGAGACTGTCTTTCTTGGTACTCTCCTGGTAACTTCCTGGCTGTGGCTCTGCACTTATTATTGTAAAAGTAAAAATTCAAATTATAATTGTCTTTGCTTTATTAAAAAAATAATAAAAAATAGAGAATAAAAGAAGATATTTCATTTAAGAAGAAAAATAAATAAAAGAAATTAACAAACAATATATTTTAGGAATTGCAATTAATAACTCTGTTATAGTGTAATTTGGTCCTTTAATTAGCATTATTGTTATGGAAACTATATTTATAGATATGATTCTTAGATTTCTAGACTATAGATCAGAAAGTATTATCTTTTTAATCTGATATAATTTTTTAACCTTATTTTTGATTATTGTAATTTTGTGCATATAACTTTTGGTAATATGAAAGAAATAACTTTTATCTAGTAAATCTTTGACAGTACATAACTCATACAAAATCATTATAATGAAAATAAAACTTTTGCATAACCTATCTATAAATATTACCCATGCCTTTGGGTCATCCTTTGAAAGCATGATATTAAGTTTAGAAAGCTCTATGTCAAACAATAAAATGTTTTTCTATTTCATTTCATTGTAGATGTAATTATAAAATGGAGTGAAATGAAAAAACTATACTGAGAAGAAATCGTCTCAACTTTGTGTGTCCAAGATAAATGGTTACCTAGCAACAAAATTTTTTTTTTATCATACTGCTTTCTTTCTCTCTGTTTCATTCATAAAAAAATTAATTAATATATAGTAATAATTGTTAAAAATAAACTCGGAAAAAATTAGAAGTCGATGTCCAATGACATGAATTGGAAAGTCGATCATTCAGCTCTTTAGAAAAAAAAACTAACATTTAACTTCAATCAAATGGCATTAACACCAAAATGTTTTCCATCTTTTGAAGTTTATTTTCAGTGAGCTTTTAAAGAGAAAAACATTCATATAGACACCATTTTGTTCCAATTCAGACATTACTTCCAATTTTTGAACGTAAGAATATTTCAGTGCAGGAACAATCTTTCAAAATTCATATTTTTGTAATAGTAAAAAGAACACCATCTTAGAGTTTTTCTGACATAGCTTGCACTAGTAGAAGAATCTATTCTCGTAAGTTGAAATTTTTGAAGGAAAGCCCAAACTAAGTAAAGATGATGTAAAATGTTCCCGTTTATACGTTCTAAAACAGTACACAAATTCTTTAAAAAGCACAAGAAAAATGTATTTGAACTTTAATTTCTCCACAATTGAGTGGCACCTGACAATTAATTAAACACAACACTGGTTCTTTAAAGTTGATGCAATTGGTTTTTCATTCCAAAAATATTTTAAATCCCCTGCTCTCTTACTGGATGGATTAACATGGTTTCATTAAGTAGTAACTCAATTTCATTGACTATATATGTGGCAAAAGTTCTGGATGTTGAGTGCAATCATTTTTTATGTTGGCCTTATGCACTTGTAAACATTCCAGGAGGGAGTGAAAAGTTGCTCTAATGCATTCACTCCATGTGCAAAACTTTGTGTCTTATAGTGATACCTTATTTATAAATATATATATATATATATACAATGGAAAAGATGCACAATATCAGTTTAAGATTCCTGGAGAGCATATATATATATATATGCTCTCCAGGAATCTTAAACTGATAATGTGCATCTTTTCCATTGTATAAGAGTTAGTATGCTGTTGAGTACCTCCTATATAGTAGTGTTACATTCATTGCCTTTGCTACTACCTTATATAATGAATTGAATACAGGATTTTAGGAGACAGAAGTGGTTATAGTCTTTCCTTTATTTTTGTGTCTTTGGATCCTTTGTGACAAAGCTTTGACATAGCAGTTCACTAAGGTATCTGGGTATTTGTGTGTCTAGCAATCCTTTTAACATATTTCCTTGTGCATGTCCTTGATACTAAAAACATTTGGTGAATGCTCTTCTGATCATTGCTGTAAATACTGAGGCTTTGTATGTGAATGGGTTAGTATATGGCGGAGTTGATGCTTTGGTCTATGATTTACTGATGTTGCTAAATATCAACCTTGGAGATTAATATTGACGTTAAGGTAGGTATATTTACACTTTAGTTTGAAAGAGCTCTTCAGCTCTTATTTGTTATAGAGAATTTTGCACTTAGTTTACACAGACATTTATAAACAAAGTAAATGCGGACGAAGAATATGAAGAATGATTTCTTTTACTATCTTCCAATTTGAGTTATTTAATAATAATTTAAATTGTATACAAATTGTTTAATTACTATAGAAAAGATTTCTACTACACTGTTGAGTTTAAAAAATGAAGCAAATAAACCAAAATTATAATGATGTTACCTTTAGTTTCAATTTTGTTTTCAGAATGGCAGAAGGTAATACTGTTATGTGTAAACAAAACAGAAATATTCTAATGAAATTAGGACTATTATTTTAAATATATGTAAATATTTTAATTGTCAGAATTATTTTATTGCAATGAAAAAAGCAATAAGTTTATAGATTATTAGGATAGCTATTATTACATTGTATGCCTTAGCCATCAAAGTTATCTGAAATTACTTTATACATGGGATAGCTACTCAAAGTTTGTCAGTTTTCAAGATAGCAATTCAAATAGGAGTGTCTTATAATATCAATTAGAGCCTGGATTGAGCATGCAGAAAATGAATGTGAGAGAACTAAAGACAATGTATACATATATGTCTTTGGTAATTTTGAGAAAAATTGCAATTGCAGATGAATATATATATAATATACAAAAGATTTTGTTTACAGATCCTCTTAGTGACTTTAGACAAAGGAAAAACTGTGCTGAATTTGTAATTGCAATTTAAAATCAGCATATAACTTGTACCTGCTTTCAAATTGTACCAACAATAATAACAGTATAAAACAAAAGACATATCTCACACAGTACCAGTTTGTTGACAGCCAGATGGCCAAGGGGTCAAAGTGGCATCGTACCACTCTGGGGGTCCCAGGATTGAATCTGGATGGGTCGAAAAATACCCAGGAATTTTTTTGGGGGTGATCTGATTGGATGTGTTGGTCCCTGTCCCTCACACCCAGCCACACCATTGTGGGCTTGGTCGAACCCATAATGGGCTTGCTTAAAGAGGCTCTCTTAGTGCCCACAGGGCGGAAAGAGTTAAAAAAAAGAAAAAAGTACCAGTTTGTTGTTTTCTGTCAGCTGGTACAGTACACATATATAAGTTTTCTGACCATTTGTGTGGGGTGGAACTTCTCTTTATGACCTTTTTGAAGGTCAACTGGTAATTAGTGCTCCATAGGGAAACCAGAGGACTAATTTGAACTGAAGTACTTGTGATATACTGTACTGTGCTGTATTTTTCTGTTACCAGATTTTTGGCTATAAAGTTGCAGGTGTTCAAAATTGGCTTTGAGCCAAGGGAAAACAATAGTAAAAATATTGCTGCAACATTATACTCAGACAAGAATGTATTACTAACAAGTTATTTCTTTGATTTTTTTCACATATATTGGTTTTCCATATGTCTATCTTTCTTATTCTGGATAAACCAGAGATCTGGATAAACGGGGGTTCCACTGTATTTGGTTATAATACTGTAAATAAATTATATACAGATATATCTTCCTTATATGGCAGGTTACGTTCCATCCCACTGCTGTAAAGTGAATGCCTTAGAGTGCATTTAGGAGAAAATTTGTACCAGTTGCTTTCTGGAATTTCCAGAAGTCTTCACGACACCTATGCTTGCTTGTCTAAATAGACATAACTGTAATCATATGATTTCTTGAAATACTTTCAGTTTGTTTCAATATTTTGTGATTTAAGCAGTGAGAGTTCAACATGTTTGAAGGCAAATAGATAAGAAAGGTAATTTCAGCTCATGCCAAATAATGATCTAGTGTAATGTTATGATGCAGTGAATTCTGTCTTATGGCATTAAAACTGATGTTTTATTTAAAAATTGCAAATATTTTGATATTTACAACTATCCTCTTAATGCTGATTCAATTAGACTCAAGCTGAACAAGGAAAAAAAACCTCCTTCAATTTGAGTCTAATTGAATCAGCCTGAAGAGGACAGTTATAAACTATCAAAAGTACTTGCAATTTTTGAATAAAACATTGGTTTTAATGTCAAAAGACAGAATATGTTACATTGTAACACTACACTTGACAAATAGATACAGAGTGATGCAAAAATAATTTTAATATCTCTATAAAAGAACCATTATTATGTGCTTTCTTTAAGCTACAGAAATCGAAACAAACAAGAAATGTTAAAATTAATTGCAACAATATTTCACAAAAATTATATAACCTAAGGAGCCATTTTATTCGGGAAGTGAAAAAAAATGAAAATAAAGAAAAGTAGTTTTGGGACTGATGTTTTTATTGCTACCTGGCTGTATTTTTCTGTCGTGTTATACCACAGAGATTCAAATAAACTTTTCAAATTATTGTGGATCTTCAATTTTTAGCTCATTGAGCAAATCATTATATCTTTCCTTATTAATATTCATTTTTACCCAATATGCTTAATTTTTTTTTATTGTAATTGTTACTTAGAACTAACATTGCCACCGCAATGTGAATATGTCTTACTGATGCCATGTCAGTTAATATAATGAAAAAAAGATCAACACTTGACAACACTGTCACAAGTCTAAGTTGCTGAGAGTATACAGTTTTATGAGAACTCTGGGAAAGCAGAACTCTCATGTAACACTTACAACAGATAATTGGAACAATTATTGTTAGAAGTACAAACCCATGTGGAAGTTGCTTGCAAGGTTTGTTGCAAGTAACTTGCTGGTCTATCTGCACCCTTAAAGCAAAACTCCAACCTTTTTTTTTTATGTTGTTACAAAAGGCTAAAACTATATTTACACTTTATTATGTATGCAGTAGTAAGCCTTAAATCACAATTGCATTTTTAAGCCTACTGCTGTTTCAAAAGTAAAAACATAAATAAAATAAATCCTAAAACCTTAAGAATAAGGCAAGTGCCAAAAATACTAAACATGCAGACAGTTGAAAAGAACAGTAAAGCCTATATTGACATTCAAATAGGACATTTTTAATTGAGTTTATAAGAAAAAAAAATAACAACAACAGACATGAAAAAACAACACAGTTTACACTGTCACATCTTATGTACATGGACAACATAAAACTTTATGCATCCACACAAAAACAACTTCATTAACTGCTATAAATCACGCATTCATACTCCAAGGACATACAAGTGGAGTTTGGCCTAGATAAATGCAAAACATTTCACATAGAAAAAGGAGTCCTGAAAAAAGAAGATTTTGCACTTGGAAATGGAGATTTTATTGAATCCATGGAAGAGGGCGAGTTCTACAAGTATTTAGGATTCCAACAAGCCAAACTAACAGAACATACACAAATAAAGCAAAGATTAATTAAAGAATACCAAAGTAGGTTAAATGCTATTCTCAGAACACAGTTAAATGCAAAACACACAGTTAAAGCAATAAACACATATGTCATTCTGGTACAGCTATCCCTTGATAGTCCGACGTTTTGTAATCCAACATGCTAAGTAGTCCGACGCACCTCCCGTCAAGGTACCCGTCCCCGTTACGTGTCTGCTTGCACAGAAGCATGTCGCGACGGGAATCTCCCCACCCACTTCTTACACAATGACACACATTTTGTGTGTTTTCTGTGAGCAGTTCTGTTCGAACAATTGGAGTAGGGAATATTGTAGGCTACTGCTAAAACAATGCCAAATATATAATCACTTTCGGTAGTCCGGACACTTTCGGTAATCTGACACCCCTTTGGTCCCATACCTGTTGGATTATCAAGAGACATATTCTTTTGGAGTCATACATTAGACTTACACTTAGATCTTGAGCAACTCCAAAGGAAAACAAGAACAACATTTACTAAGCATAAAAAATATCATCCAAAATCATTTGTAGAATGACTAACTGTTCCTCCTAAAGAAGGTGGCCATGGCCTGACTAATATAGTAACCTTCACTGCAAACAAATTCTGACACTGCAGGAGTTTTTCTACAAAAAACATCAAGATTACATAAAGCTATAACTCTGGAAGAAAGTAACCACACAGCTTTAAACTTACACTCTGAGCACCTGGACATAGCTGAATGCATAAAAAACATAGTTACCACTTAGCAGTCATGGGCCCAAAAGGCACTTCATAACAGCCATGCCTATGACCTACCTCAGGAATATGTTGACAAAGCTGCGTCAAACTATTGGCTGACTAGGGGCTTCCTGTTTGGAGAGAATGAGGGGTTTAAAGTTGCCATTCAAGATTAGATCATAAACACTAAAAACTACAGAAAACACACATCCTGAAACTTACTCACAAATGACTCTTGCAGAAAATGCCACATTCTGCCAGAAACAATACAACGTATAACTTCTTTTTGCAACTTCTTAGCACAAACAGACTATTTACATAGGTGTAATCAAGTAGCAAATATAGTACACTAAGAGCTTGCATACACACACACATTACTAAAAACTCAGGTACCATACTACAAATATACTTTACAGGTAGTATTCGAAAATGACACACACAAAATATACTATGACAGAGCCATAATCATAGATAAAACAATTCATCACAATAGACCTGACATCATTTTCATTAACAAATGCAGTAAGATTGCCTATATAGCAAACATTTCCATTCTAAACACTTTTAACGTGAAAAATGCACACACTGAAAAAATCAACAAGTACATTCCACTTGCTCAAGAAATAAGACAGATGTGGAGGATGGATAAGGTATTTATTGTACCTGTTGTTTTCTCTTCTACTGGTGTTATACCACATACACTACACAAATAATACACTTAATAAAAACATACATGACAATACAGAAAGCTGCAATATGTGTCACATTGTTAGGAAGTTTCTAGATGTTGACACACATATCAATAACACAGCTTAATGCTACCCTTGTTTGGGTAGCTATGTCTTGACTTTAATCCAGCACAGTATCAGCTGGGCATGATATTCACATAATCACTACCTAGGGTATGTTTGTAAAGTCGAATGAGTTAAACATGTTAGTAACGAATCGGTCAAAAAGTAGTAGTCTCACTCAGTGCGCATACTCTGCAGTGATGACGTTTCAAATGAAACTCTAATGAAGTTTACAAAGGAAAGAGTTAGTTCACTTTGTTAAGAAAATGGCATCCGACGATATCGATGTTTCTAAATCTACTCGAGTGTTTAAACTGTAAATTAAAAGGTGAAATGATAGAAATAACTGTCCATCCAAAGCAATCTAAGAAAAATATTTCAGATAAGACTGCACTAGTAACATTCATATCTTTGATTTTAGAAATAGCCATTTAGTTATAAATGAATTGGTCAAAAGTCTAACGAAATAAGAATAACAATGACATCATTCTTGTTTAACTCGTTTGACTTTACGAACATAGCCCTAGTCAAGTTGAAAGGAGAGCACAGTAGTTCCAAACATCCAATAAACCATAGAGTAGGGCCATTTATGCCAGTAAGATCTATGAGGAAAAATGAAAGAGAGACCACAAGCAGCATCCAACCCAGAATGGGTGGCCGATAAATAGCATCTGTTCCACTTGTCAAAGTTTTCAGTCAGTCTTAACACACAGTTATGTGCACAATATAACAGCACTATATTATCTTCAGACTAATTAGTGTGCATAAACAAATTGGAAGCATATAGAAACATGCACTGGTTTTAAAATGTACAACAATCTGTAATTATCATTTTGATGATTCGCTATTCTATCCAATTTTTTTTTACTAGATTTTTCATAATGGTTAGATACAGAAGACAACTCATACTCTTTATGATATGGTTTATTGAAATTGAAATGTATCGCCAAAATGATAATGTATTCTATTAGATATGAAGCAAACAACAATAATGTCTGTAATGTTTAGATTTCATATAACATATTGAATTTTTTGAAAATACCAAAACATTATATATATATACACAATGCATAATTAACAATCATGTTGTTGCATTCTCAGTTGGAAAAATTTACATGTTTATGTTTATATAAGCAACCTCTAACATCATTTGTTCATGAACATGTAGGAATTTTTTGTTACCCTTTATGCCCTCTGTCGGTAAAACCTAAATCAATTGTAAATAAGTGAATTCTTTAAAAAATTTACATTACAATTAGTGATAAAGGTCTTAATTTGTAAATGAAGGCTGAAATTCTTCATTTTTTTGAGTGGATTGTGTTAAAATTGACCAAACTTTCCTTCAATAACAAAAAAACACACATTTCTAGGCACATACGATAATCTTGAAATTTTTTGCAAATTTACAAGTTGCGATAAACAAATGTGTTTAGTCTTAGATTATTGTTTATATTATAGGTTTAAATTAAAATTATTATTATTAAAGCCCATCTATTTGCTTATTTGTATTTTTTTCTACTTTAACAAAGATAAAGCATTCTTTAAGATTAATTATCTTCTAGGTATTTAAAGAAAATTAAATATATCCTATTTTTCAGCTTCAAAATTCCAAAGCTCTGCATTCTTTTACCAACATAGGCAGATCGGCAATGGATGATGGAGGCCGATGTCTGCTTGACGTTATAAAGTAAGTTATAATTTTAAATAAAATTTTAAAATTTTGATTCAACTACATGTGACTCTGACATATTTCTGTTTAATAGAGAGGTTGCGGCCGAAGTTTTCATCTTTAAAACGTGAACGTCGAATGTCAAGCGCCGCTATCTTGTAAGCGGCGCTTGACGTTCGACGTTCACGTTTTAAAGATGAAAACTTCGGCCGCAACCTCTCTAATATAAATGAAAAGAAAAGTAATAGAAGTTTATTTTTGAATTGTATGAACTCTGGTATCATCTCATAAACTATTATAAATAAAATTGTTTTTTTTTTGGGGGTCCAAATTTCTTATTAGCATAAGATAACATTTTCAACCTATTTAGGCTTTCTTTAGTGTATATTTACAAATGTTTGAAAGTGCAAATTAATGACAAGAAATAACTAATAATACTAAGTTGTTAAGGGTGTGTAATACTAGCGTTAAATTGCTTAAATTATTTTAATTTAAAAATAAATTGTGCCACTAGATTGATGAAGTTTGCAGAATCTGAGATCACAGTCCAATTCCTATCCAATTTAATGAATCTTTAGAATTAACCTCTGTAATGTATGTAGATAAAATGTATGCATATAATTGTGTGTATATATATAATATGCTCTAATCTGATGGAATAGAAATAGTAAAAATAATAATGTTGAGAATACTGTTTTGACCCAGTAGGCATTAGATTGTGAAATTTCTACTGTTTGTTGGATCAATCCCATTATCATCAAAAAATTAAAAGATTGCTTCTCCAGCAGACTATTAGAAAAGATGTCTATACAGGACAGTTCATTTTAATTAATCAGTTCACTGGAGTAACTCAAAAAAGTATGCATCCTACAAAAAAATCATTAAACCAAAAATGTTACAATTCAATAGAGCTATAAGATGGGGCTATTGGTTTCATCGTAAATGGTGAAAACAGGATCAACAGTTTTCATTCTCATAGATAGTTTTAATACTTTTAATTGCATATTATGGTTCCATATCAAAAACAAACATCTAGAACATTTTTTGAAAAATACACTTATCAGAAGTTACAAGTGTTTGAAGTCTTATGCAGCTGCCGGACCATGCATGCACGAATCTACGAATATCTGTGAAGTTCATTGAAAAAGAGAAAAAATTATTAGGAAACTATTATTATCTGCAGGAAATATTTTTCTTTTCCTTCAAATAATGAACAGATTTAAAACTAGTAGCATGTTAAAGCCATCAAGCTTGTGATAAAGAGGAGATGCTGATCTTTCGGATACCGCTAGTATATTTTGCATAAATGAATTAAATCAACAGAACTTTCTAATTTACATAATAATTCAGTTCAGTTTTAATGTTGATGAAACCGAATTAAAAAGACAAGAAACTTTAATTTAAACAATTATACATTCATACAAATCCATTGGAATAATAAAGGAAAGAATTAAGGCTAGAATACAAGTCCAAGTTTATTTTAGATTAAAATTTTTTGGGATCAAACCATCTTGTCTTCATTGTTCAAAAATGGAATGTTGGAGAAGCATTTGAAAAAAATTCCAGCAACAAGATGCTTAACTTTTCCGGCAACATTTGGTGGTGCCATCTATTATGTCATTTTATTAAAAATAACTTTTTATATTTTTATTTATTATAAAATGGCAAAAAGCTTAATTTTGAGAGTAGGGATAGGTTTTATAAAAAAATTGTAAATGCTAATAACAAGTAAAATCGTCATTGAGTCAGACCATACTCGAGATATGACATGAACCCTTTTATCTCCCCATCCTGTCAACCTTTAACCATTAAAATTTAATAGTATCAATCCCCATAATACACAAACCATTCTGCAAAATTTCAGAAAATTTTGACAAAAAGCATAGGAGTTATTAAGCTTCAAAGAGGATGAACAAAATTGTGCCCTCCCACACACTGACATCCATACATACAGAAAATATCCCCTGAATTTTTTTGAATATTTCGACATTTCAAGGTTCCAAGCAGTGGTGATATTCAGCGGGTTCGCACAGGTTCGGCCGAACCCGTTGTTAACATTTTCAAAGTTTTCCGAACCTTGTTAAACACATGTAACATTTCTCAATGGTTTTGATTCTTTTAAAAATATTAAAATATACGTATTATACTCTGTAACACTACTAAACTAGAGCCTTCCGATGCACCATTTAAGCGAAAAAAAATTGTTAAGGAAAAATTTTCTGTTAGCGAACCCTTTGTTAAATATTTCGAATGTCATCACTGGTTCCAAGTCCAAAACTGTAAAAATCTTGGGGGTCATTTTTTGACTGATTGCCATACTTTCCCTCTGTTATGTATAACAGCCAGGAAAGTAACATGGGAAGCATGTTACTTTTGTTACATTAATTCACTTACTTTATTTAATCATGTCTTGCTGAGTTTATATACTTTAGTTTACTATGTTTGATTTTACTATTTGTTCAAATTTTAAGCTGTGTAATCTTAGTATTCTACACATTCATAAGGTTAATACTTCTTTGATGGGATAGCTTGGCTTGGTCATGGAAAATGGTTAATCTTATATAAAACTGGACTCAATGTCTTCTAGCATCAATTTTTTTTACTTTTATTTAATTTAAACCTTTATTATGTTCTGCATATCAGCATATTTGCTATCTACAGGTAACCCCCCGTATAACACGGGAGTTACGTTCCAAAAAATTGCCGTGTTATACGAAACAAAGAACTAGTGCGAAAAGGGGGGGTTAGGTTCCAAAAATTAAAAAAACATGCTGTTAAATCCTTATTTAAATCGGATTTATTATTATTTTTTTTTTCATAGGTAAAATACTTATTTATTATTTAAGTAAATATTTTACTAGACCATTTTTTTATTCATCCTATATGATGACCTCAGCATGAGCATCAACTGGTAACAGTTTTAGGGTGCGTTTGTTAATAGCGGTTGCTCTGCAACGGGAGTGCGCTGCTGTTTGTAGGCATTTAGGAATGACGGTGAAAAAAAGATGGCGGCGCCCGCACTATTGATAGTATCGTGATAGAGGAATCTATAATTCTAAAATGAGCTCTTAGAGGCAAAAGAAGGGTCCCAATTGTAAAATTTAACCATTAAATGGATCATTTAATGGTTAAATGATCCATTTACAATTAGAAAACAACACGAAAACACGATTACAACTTACAATTACAATTACAACACAAAAACAATTAGAATGCTCGTGTGGAGTTACACGGAGGTATAAAAGAATGCACCCTTTATTACATTTCGTGTTGTACAAGGGTTTTACCCAATTTCTGAGCCATGTTAGAGTGAACCTGTGCTATAAAAGCACTGTGTTATACAGGGATGTTCCCAATTCTTGAACCGTGTTAGAGTGAATCTGTGCTATAGAAGTGCCGTGTTATACGGGGGTTACCTGTACTTTCATACTGGAGTCATAAAAAAAATGTTATATTGATTGACAGAAACCTCTTATGAATGAAGAGTTCTATTTTTGATATTTGTATTATGACTGTAAATGAAGTAATATTATGCTTCTTGTCCCACTATTATTAATTAATTATCTGAGCACTATAAATGGCTCTTGCTAGGACTTATTACGCACTATTGAGAAATCACTTAAGATCTAGACTGATGAACATTAATTATTTATTTGTACAGAGTAACCGTGGTATGCATTTCAGGCAGACAAGCTATCCCTGTTTAGCCGTTACAATTATAGATTACATGCTTGTAATTTAGTGATTGTAACTGCTGAACAGGGACATCTTGTCTGCCTGAAGTGATTTCTCAATAGTGTGTGATAAATCCTAGCAAGACTGTAAATGATTTAAAAAGTTTTCAGATGTAACTGTTTATAAATAATAAGTTTATTGGAGCCAAACAAGTAATAATGTTAATGCTATATTCCAGTATTATTATATTAGTCAGTGTTTGCATTTTTTAATGATTAGCTTTTAAACAGTTAAAGATATTTTAAAATAATACAACATAAAAATTAAATGAAATTTTTCTGTTGGATTATTAAGGTAATTGTATTTAGTAACTGTTTATTTTGAATAGTCTCTGAAACTGAACTATTTATTTGTAAGCATGTTTTATATATATTTGAAATTTTTTTATAATTTTATGTGGTAATCTTATTCTAACTATATCATTTGGTTTAATATTTGTAAATTCTCAATGAAACAAGGTTAATACACCCTAGTAGGAACTAGACCAGTCTGAAACATCTAGAGATACTCAAAATATACAAATCTAATTTTCAGAACATGGCCATAAATTATATAGATGCCAAAGCATTTTTAAAGCATGGAGATCTGTTTTTGGAGTACAACTATAAGTTAAATTTTATTACATAGAAAATATTTGGTTTCATCATTATTGACGTTGGCATTTTTCAAGCAATCAAATAATTGTTCCATGTATTTTTAAAGTAACATTTGAATTTTCATGTAGACGTTCAATGGTCTTTAACCTGAAGATGGCGATTTAAAAATCACACTGAAAATGCAGTTTATTATTTTTTAGTTTGTGCTGGATATTTCTGAATAGTGAAGTACTTTGAACTTAATTAAATCCAGTTTTCACATGTTACGTAGTTATCGATAACAACATTAACACTTACTTATTATTAACATTAGAATTTAAATATTTTACATAATTAGTATTGTTGATAGACGTGCCACTGTCTTTTGAAAGCTTTAAAGATTCGATTTTAATTAAATTTAGAAAAGTTTGGAAAAAACAATAATATAATTAAAGAATAAAAATACAAAATATTTGATTTTCTGAGAAAAATGAATAGATTAGAGGATGATTTTAATGTCTGATGTAATCTTTCAACACATTGCTGGTTATGCTATTTAAATACTTCAAATTGGATTTTTTCCAGACATATATTAATTATAGATTACTGTTTAGTTATGTTTCCAGAATTCTAAATTTAATTAAACTTATTTTAAATTATCATTAAACTTATTAACAGATGGCAGTTTGCCTATATCTTACAATGCCAAATTATATGAATCGTTAAATAACACAGGCAAAATTACGATCCATTATAAGCTTTAATGTTAAATATTAAATATGTATTATATCATTTTAAGAAATATTATAATTAACAATATATTACTTTAACTTACAAAGTAATGTATTGTTTTTAATAAAATTCAAATTAATATTTAAAGTTGGTAAAGTTAATTTCAGTATATAAGTTTTTTTTTTAATTTAAAATTAAAATTTTTGTAATTATTGTTATATTGTGATATAATAAAGAATTAAATAATAATTGAGTATTTTTTAAAATATGTTGAAAATATCTGTTATATTCTTGTTTATAGGACAAACAGAGCCAGTTCAAGGTATTTATTATAACAACAATCAAACACCATACATTCATAAGTGTCTACAACAAGGTTGCCGTCTCCATGCTGTCCATGTTTCCAGTTTATATGCTTGGATACATTTACATCTACGACAATACCTATCAAGTCAGGGGTGTAGTTGTAAATTAAAAAATCCCAGGGCACTAAATGGCACCCTGAGTTTGAATTGTCACTATCTATGGGGTTTTGTACGGACAAAATTCAACTTTGTGGTGCAATATCTGAAAAATGGTTTAAATGCACAAAAAACGACCTATATATTCATATTTAATAAATATAAAAATATAAATACGACTTTACAAAGATAAAACTTTGCATTTTGTCCTTCCTTTTCGCTGTTCACACCATCAGCAGTCCTTAAATAATTCACAAAACTTTGGAGACGACCTTTCTTTTGAGGCTACTGCCTCTGCAAAAGAATGTAAAACAGGTAGAGTCGTATTTATACTTTTTATATTTATTAAATGTGAATAACGTCGGCCATGTACTTGTATTAGTTTTTTATTTAAAATGTGATATTATGATTGTGGCATTAACACCAGAGGACGCTTTACCTGTTTTACATTCTTTTGCGGAGGCAGTAGCCTCAAAAGAAAGGTCGTCTCTGAAGTTTTGTGAATTATTTAAGGACTGCTGATGGTGTGAATGGTGAAAAGGAAGGACAAAATGCGAAATTTTATCTTTGTAAAGTCGTCTTTATATTTTTTATATTTATTAAATGTGAATAACGCCAGCCATGTACTTGTATTAGTTTTTTATTTAAAATTCTATATATTCATAATCTGTGCAAAAAGTAATTTTCTCAGAATTTTGGTTAAGGTGCTGTACATAGTCTAAAGTCCAACCTAGATGTTCACAAAGTACAAGAGCTTCACCCTGCTTTAAAAAAAAGTACCAGGGTATTGCCCTGGTACACCCTGGTATGACTACACTACTGAATCAAATATTTACTAAAACTACACTCTTCACACAATTCCAGCACAGAAAGTTTATCACAAACATTTTTGGCTTCTTTACAACAGATTATAACAGGACAAAAATGTTCGTGATGATAAATTTTCTGTGCTGGAAGTGTATGAAAGGTGTAGTTTTAGTAAGTTACTTATTCCAGCTTCTACTGTAGTATCCATCAAATATTTGATTTTACTNTGCTGATGGTGTGAATGGTGAAAAGGAAGGACAAAATGCGAAATTTTATCTTTGTAAAGTCGTCTTTATATTTTTTATATTTATTAAATGTGAATAACGCCAGCCATGTACTTGTATTAGTTTTTTATTTAAAATTCTATATATTCATAATCTGTGCAAAAAGTAATTTTCTCAGAATTTTGGTTAAGGTGCTGTACATAGTCTAAAGTCCAACCTAGATGTTCACAAAGTACAAGAGCTTCACCCTGCTTTAAAAAAAAGTACCAGGGTATTGCCCTGGTACACCCTGGTATGACTACACTACTGAATCAAATATTTACTAAAACTACACTCTTCACACAATTCCAGCACAGAAAGTTTATCACAAACATTTTTGGCTTCTTTACAACAGATTATAACAGGACAAAAATGTTCGTGATGATAAATTTTCTGTGCTGGAAGTGTATGAAAGGTGTAGTTTTAGTAAGTTACTTATTCCAGCTTCTACTGTAGTATCCATCAAATATTTGATTTTACTTTCAATATATTTAAAACAATAAAATGAAAATAACTTTGATATAATTGTAACTAATACAATAGGTCTACAAATATATATATATATTTTTTTTAATGTCAGTTTATAGAGTGATATGCTTATATATTTTAATTTAAAGAAATTATTCAGTAATTTTATTTATTCTTTTATAGTGATCCCAATCTTCTGAGGTCATTTCTTGAAAGTGGAAGTGACAAGGTAAAATTATATTTTATTTGTTTTAAATAATGTTTTTGAAAACTACAATTAATTATTTACTTTTTAAATGGTATTTTTATAATATCCATATACAGCTGACTCTTTTTAATTGAAATAAGAGGGAAAGTAAAAAGTTTGAATTATCAAAAATTCAAGTTATCTGTTTTTGAAAATGAAACCAGTTTTCTTCACATAAAACATTGCTTGTTCTTTGACAATATCACATTTTCTCTCTACTTTCTTATCTCGCCTTTTTAATCATTTTAACTCTTTAAAACTAAAAATAAAGTTACGTATGTCATATGATCAGACATTGTAAAAACATAGCTAAATAAAAATAAAGCTAAATAGCATTTATACAGAAACAGGTGACAATTTTGCCTATGGTTCAAGGATGTACAGAACATGCGAAATACAAGTTTTATATTTAAAATATGACATATATTGGCTTATTAAATTAGTTAAACTTATAGTCAAAGAATCTAAATTAAATCATAACTTTTTTAATGCATATTTGAATACTAGCATGATAAAATTATTCAATAACATGAAACAATCAGATTCAACTGTAATATGTAATTTTCTAAATACTTTACAAAATTAATCTGGTTACAAACTTTCAAAATAGTCTTTTTTTAAATTGCAGAAACCATTTAAAAATAATTACGTTTAATAGTAATAATTATATTAATGAAGAAATGATAAACTTCGGTATCTGACAGATAAATTATTTCAAAGTAATTGATAATGCAGTAGAGCGTCGTTTATCCGAATCAATTGGGGACTGGGGTGGTTCGGATAACTTATTTTTCAGATAACCAATTATGTACGAAAAAATATATTAACCGTGATATAATAAAGAATTAAATAATAATTGAGTATTTTTTAAAATATGTTGAAAATATCTGTTATATTCTTGTTTATAGGACAAACAGAGCCAGTTCAAGGTATTTATTATAACAACAATCAAACACCATACATTCATAAGTGTCTACAACAAGGTTGCCGTCTCCATGCTGTCCATGTTTCCAGTTTATATGCTTGGATACATTTACATCTACGACAATACCTATCAAGTCAGGGGTGTAGTTGTAAATTAAAAAATCCCAGGGCACTAAATGGCACCCTGAGTTTGAATTGTCACTATCTATGGGGTTTTGTACGGACAAAATTCAACTTTGTGGTGCAATATCTGAAAAATGGTTTAAATGCACAAAAAACGACCTATATATTCATATTTAATACATAAGCATCAACTGGTAACAGTTTTAGGGTGCGTTTGTTAATAGCGGTTGCTCTGCAACGGGAGTGCGCTGCTGTTTGTAGGCATTTAGGAATGACGGTGAAAAAAAGATGGCGGCGCCCGCACTATTGATAGTATCGTGATAGAGGAATCTATAATTCTAAAATGAGCTCTTAGAGGCAAAAGAAGGGTCCCAATTGTAAAATTTAACCATTAAATGGATCATTTAATGGTTAAATGATCCATTTACAATTAGAAAACAACACGAAAACACGATTACAACTTACAATTACAATTACAACACAAAAACAATTAGAATGCTCGTGTGGAGTTACACGGAGGTATAAAAGAATGCACCCTTTATTACATTTCGTGTTGTACAAGGGTTTTACCCAATTTCTGAGCCATGTTAGAGTGAACCTGTGCTATAAAAGCACTGTGTTATACAGGGATGTTCCCAATTCTTGAACCGTGTTAGAGTGAATCTGTGCTATAGAAGTGCCGTGTTATACAGGGGTTACCTGTACTTTCATACTGGAGTCATAAAAAAAATGTTATATTGATTGACAGAAACCTCTTATGAATGAAGAGTTCTATTTTTGATATTTGTATTATGACTGTAAATGAAGTAATATTATGCTTCTTGTCCCACTATTATTAATTAATTATCTGAGCACTATAAATGGCTCTTGCTAGGACTTATTACGCACTATTGAGAAATCACTTAAGATCTAGACTGATGAACATTAATTATTTATTTGTACAGAGTAACCGTGGTATGCATTTCAGGCAGACAAGCTATCCCTGTTTAGCCGTTACAATTATAGATTACATGCTTGTAATTTAGTGATTGTAACTGCTGAACAGGGACATCTTGTCTGCCTGAAGTGATTTCTCAATAGTGTGTGATAAATCCTAGCAAGACTGTAAATGATTTAAAAAGTTTTCAGATGTAACTGTTTATAAATAATAAGTTTATTGGAGCCAAACAAGTAATAATGTTAATGCTATATTCCAGTATTATTATATTAGTCAGTGTTTGCATTTTTTAATGATTAGCTTTTAAACAGTTAAAGATATTTTAAAATAATACAACATAAAAATTAAATGAAATTTTTCTGTTGGATTATTAAGGTAATTGTATTTAGTAACTGTTTATTTTGAATAGTCTCTGAAACTGAACTATTTATTTGTAAGCATGTTTTATATATATTTGAAATTTTTTTATAATTTTATGTGGTAATCTTATTCTAACTATATCATTTGGTTTAATATTTGTAAATTCTCAATGAAACAAGGTTAATACACCCTAGTAGGAACTAGACCAGTCTGAAACATCTAGAGATACTCAAAATATACAAATCTAATTTTCAGAACATGGCCATAAATTATATAGATGCCAAAGCATTTTTAAAGCATGGAGATCTGTTTTTGGAGTACAACTATAAGTTAAATTTTATTACATAGAAAATATTTGGTTTCATCATTATTGACGTTGGCATTTTTCAAGCAATCAAATAATTGTTCCATGTATTTTTAAAGTAACATTTGAATTTTCATGTAGACGTTCAATGGTCTTTAACCTGAAGATGGCGATTTAAAAATCACACTGAAAATGCAGTTTATTATTTTTTAGTTTGTGCTGGATATTTCTGAATAGTGAAGTACTTTGAACTTAATTAAATCCAGTTTTCACATGTTACGTAGTTATCGATAACAACATTAACACTTACTTATTATTAACATTAGAATTTAAATATTTTACATAATTAGTATTGTTGATAGACGTGCCACTGTCTTTTGAAAGCTTTAAAGATTCGATTTTAATTAAATTTAGAAAAGTTTGGAAAAAACAATAATATAATTAAAGAATAAAAATACAAAATATTTGATTTTCTGAGAAAAATGAATAGATTAGAGGATGATTTTAATGTCTGATGTAATCTTTCAACACATTGCTGGTTATGCTATTTAAATACTTCAAATTGGATTTTTTCCAGACATATATTAATTATAGATTACTGTTTAGTTATGTTTCCAGAATTCTAAATTTAATTAAACTTATTTTAAATTATCATTAAACTTATTAACAGATGGCAGTTTGCCTATATCTTACAATGCCAAATTATATGAATCGTTAAATAACACAGGCAAAATTACGATCCANAAAAGAAATTATACTTCAGAAGTTAACTAGTATCAAAAACGTTCGATTCAGCATGACACACGTTCTGGTTCCTTGTTGTTCATAGAGGAGTGTACTGCTATTTGCTTTTACTCTGAAGAGAAGAGAGACAGGAGATAGATTGCAAGGCAACGGAAGAGCTGGCCTTATAGAAGACAGCTGGAAGAGACACGAAGGGAGATAGAATGCCTTACGGGAGGACTTTTATGGGGAGCTGGCCCCTATTTAGGTATCACCTGCAAGGAGAAAACCCAGAAAACTCCAAGCTCCCAGCCTGTCCAATCGAGGCACGAACCCCCAACCAAACTCTCAGTGTTTAGTGTTTGGTCACCGCCGCTATGAGCGGAGACAGAGTCCACTCGGCCACCGACACACAGTCTTCAGAAAAACACCACACACAAAAGTGCTAGTGTTGCCAGCTAAAACACACACACCAACAAAAATATATTGGAGTAGCCGAAGACATAGCCAAAAGTTGCAGCACTAGCAGAAATTAAAATTTGCTGACTGGAATGCTTTCGGTTAACCAGCTTTTGGATAAACGACGCTCTACTGTATATAATAACATATATTATGAAATAACTTGTGTTTATTTTATCATTTAATCTCAATATGAGTATTCATAATAAAATGTAAATACAATAATATGTATTTTTATTCTTATTAAAAGTATTGTGCATATTAGCTACATAATAAATGATGTAAAAATTGTTGTTTTTATATATGCTTAAATTCAGTAAGGTATAAAAAGAGGCTTAAAAGTGATATACCATATAAATCTTTATTGTTTTTAATATGAAATGGCTGTGGCCATCTGTTTTATCCAAGTTTTGGTTATCTGAGGTAGCATTGGTCCATGTTACCTCAGATAATTGGGTTCTACTATAATAGAAAAATAGCACATTTAACTGTATTTACATATGAAAATATTCATAAAATAAAACTTTTTTGCAAATATTTTCATTGCTGTACCACATAAGTTTCTTATATTTTTCTTTTTTTTTCTAAGGTACTTGTATTAACAATGACTTTTATTTTATAATCATTTTATGATTTAAGTGTTTAAAAGAATAGCTTCTTTCTTTCTTATCCATCTAGTTGGCACTTTCCTAAATTAATTCTAGTTGAAACTTAATAGAAATTCAGATTAAAATCATGTAAATCATTGTTAAAATCAGTCTTTGTCTTCTTTTTTTTGTAAAATAAATAAAATACTTCAGAAAAAAAGAGGTTAATTAAACGTATACTGTTATAAGATATCTGTTTTGAATATACAGTAAAGCATCACTGATTCAGAATTCATGATAATTTAGCTACTATTTCACATTGCGTATTTTTTTTTAAATGATGAATCTGTTGATTCTAATTTGGGCTTTAACAGCTATTACTTTACTTTTAGACAGATGTGCCAAGATGTGATCAAGGAACAGTTACAAAAGGAATCACAAACAAAAATTAACTTCTTTTTTAATCCCAAATTAGGAATGTTGGCAATAACAAGAAATATGCTACTACTACTGTTGCATTGTAAAAATTTATCAAATCATTATATTTGTTTATTTAAAGTACACAATAAAATTTGACTTTAAAGAAAGTATAGTTTTCAGAATACAATATGCATTTGAGTCTAAAAACCTCAGTAATTTGAACTAGGCCTCAATTAATCCAAATTACTGAGGTTCTTTGTACTTAGAAAATATTTATTATTGTCATCATAAATATTTCACTTACTTTTCAGGTTCAAGAAATTCTTACAGGGCAAAGAAATGTCTGGCATTGTCAGACATTAAATAGTGTTCCAGAGCTGGATTTAAGTACACAAAATGTTCATCATAATGCCTTATCCAACACATTGGTAAGTTATTGTTTTAAAATTTTAGAATGTATTAAAGTGCTTTGTTTAATTAATTAATATTTATATAGGACCAACAGGATGGTTCGTGTTCTGATACTAGCTTTGAAAATTCACAAATTAGACAAGATCAAGTAACAAATGTTAATCATTTTAACTCAACCATCCTTGTACCAGAACCGTCCTCTGAACAGTTGGGATTCACATGTCAAGTAGACAATGCAGGTCTCCTGTCACAAACGTCTAATATTGGTGTTTCAACTGTATGTTCATCACCTGTTACTTTTTCATCCTATCATACACCTTCTCCAGTTGGAACAACTATACATCATGTTCCATCCCCAGCTCATCCTCAACCTTCTCCAGCAACTCCACGTTCTGCTACACCATTGCCTCATGCTATTCGTTCTCCAAGTCAAGGTTCACCTTCAGTTCAGTCAATACATAGTATGCCTCCTCCATCACCTCTTCAACAAACTCGATCTCCTTTACCATCTCATACCCCATCACCAGCTCCTGCTTGGTCCCCTATTCCTATTGTACAGTCACCAGCTATGGGAAGAACACAAACTGTGGCTCATAATCAATTACTTCAAACTTCTGGTAATGTAACACAAGTGGTTCAAACAGTATCTCAACAGATAGCTCAGAAATTACAACTACAACAGCAAGTTATTTTTCAACATCAGTCACAACAGCCAAGGCTTCCTACTGTTGCAGCTCCTTCGGTAATTCCATCAACAACCAATGTTCCCATGGCAGCCCCTCCTGTTGTGCAGATTATTCCAGCTCCTCAACAGAGTACATCAACGTCAACGCGTAATCCTCAAACTTCTGTGCGTCCAATACAGCCAAAACAGCCACAGCAAATTTTACCTAAACCTGTTGGAACTGCATCAAATCAGTTTGCAACACCAGTTGTGAAACAAGTTGGTTCACCTGGTGTAGCATCTAATCAAAGGACTGTTGGGATGGGAATAAATACAGGACAAGTAGTGATTGGCCAAGGTCAACCTGGTGTTTTTACAGGACCACAAGGAACGATTGTACTTAATCAAATAATTCCAGCTGTTGGACAGAGTCCTATTTTAATTCAAGGAAATTTAGGAAATTTACCAGGAGTACAATTTACTCTGCGACCCCAACAATCTTCTCTCACAGCCAGTGCCTCGTCAGGACAAACGCAGAGTGGTGCTCAGAATAATGCAGCTCTCATTGCTGCATTGCAAGCTCAGAGTCAAACAACTCAAACCCTTTTTACACAAGCTAAAGCATCTCTTCCAGGTCAGCAGACTATTGTTATTCCTAGTAGTATCACACATCCAAGTTTAACTGCCCAGAATCTGAATTTAGCTGCTACTGCAAATCCATCTGTTAATAATACTGTTGTACCTACAGCATCACAAGGACAAGGATTACTAACAAGACCTAATATTATATTAGCACCAAGATTAATGGGCCCAAATCAAGGTATTCAGTTTCAACAAATACAAACACCACAAGGTCCTATTACTGTTGCTTTAGCACCCAGTCAGTCTATTACATTACCACAGTTACCAACAGCCTTACAAAATACTGCCTTAGGTGCACATCTAAATGCTGGCACAATTCCTGCTTCTGGTGTGATGACTGCTGGACAAAGTGTGATTTCAAGTATTTCTCTCCAAGCACAACCAACTGCAGGAACAATTTCAACTCAGCAACAATTAATACCAGGTACAAATGTTACATTTCAAAACCAAACAGAACAGCCATCTGTTCAGATAGCTACAGTATCTAATAATACAATAACTTCCACTCCAACAACTTCCCAAACTACTACGTCGTCTGAAATTTCTTCCACATCTACATCAAAACCTATTAAAGTTCCTAGTGTTAATTTGGCAGAACTGTTAAAACAACATGGTATTGTGCCTGAGACTACACCTCCATCTTCTCCAACGCAGTCTCCCCATCAAGATATACTGCAGTCATCACCTTCAGAAGATACTAATGTTATAAATGCTGGTGATATTTCTAAAGGTTCTACACTTATTGACACACTACAGTCATCTCCACAAATTATAACTGTTACACAGGTAAATATATTAATAATTTTTAATATAAAGCTTTATAATAATTAAATTTAAAAGATTTTTTCAAATTATTAAATGAGATAATTGTTGAATATATTGATAAAGAGCAATAGTTAAGTCATGAGCTAAACACAATTTTAATTTGTTAGAAGTGTTTATCATCATATATTATGTTTTATTAATATTAATGAACATCATAACATATATAGGTTGTTCTTGGTTAATGCATTTTCAGTTAACAGATTTTTAACATGTTTTATTAATACTGAATAGTTTTTGTATTACATGCCATTTTTTGGTAAAACATGGTACCAGGTCAGGTCACAGGTAAGCATTGCATGGAGGATAGGCTAATTCTATTCATATTATAGTTTTTCACCATGTTTTAATCAGCCTTGAATTGATTGCTGTAGCATTTATTTGAAGTCTCTTTAATCTTTTGGAATAATTATTTTTAACTGACTTAACTCTTCCTTAAAATCATTGAGTGCAAATATATAATGATGATAATTATTTAGCACACATTATGAGAATTTTTAAGTGTTTCTATGATCATATTTGCATGATGAAAGGTGCATGATTCATTATCCTGTGACTTGAACAAATAAAAAGAGTTAAAAAATCTCAAATACAGCAGAATCTGCATATTGTAATATGCAGATTCTGCTGTATTTGAGATTTTTTAGTATTTAACTTCTTTTTATTTCCAAAGTGATTACACTAGTCTGTACTGATAACAATAACTGACCAATAATATTAAGTGGAATGAGTAAATATGACTACAGTTTATGGAAATTCTGGTTTTATTGATTCTTACGTTAAAAGTATATGTTAATATAATTAAAAAGTATATATTTGAATATTTATTACTTATAATTATTACTATTATTAATATGTAATTCATTCAGTATAGTTTTTCTGCTACCATTTTTAACAGCAGTTAGCATATAATTGAAATAAGAAATTCTAGAAATTTAAACTATTGTACTGCAAACAAATGATGATTAAAATGGTTAGTTTAACATTCAAAGCACTGGATAAGACTGATAATGATAACTAATAACAACTTGCTGTCATCAATCACATGTTGAAGCTAATAGACAACTCAAAAAATGCCTATTTATCTGACAATAACGGTAACTATAATTGAAAGTCTGACTATAGTAAACAAAGTTTTATATGTATCGGTACATTTTAGCATGTATTTGGGTACATGCTAATTTTAATAACATTAAGTTATTGGTACCAATATGATTATAATAAGTGAATTCTATTGTATATGGATCTAGACTCAGGAATGTTTTCATTATTTTTTATATTTTTATAGGATATAGGTTTTATATTAATGTGTTTTTTGTTTAATGCAATACTTTCAAGTGACACATTGATGACATTAATCAAGGAATTATTTTTAGAAGAGAGAGCAAGTGACAATTAATTATAAATGGCTACTCTGAATAAATTGATGCATTTGTAATTTAATTGAAAATCTTCAGTTTAGTTCACATGTTATATTTTTTAAAATATATGTTGATAAAAAGAAATTAATAAAGAAATATTTATCAACGAAACACTCTCAAAAGCTGGAACAATTGATTAAAAACACTGCACTTACTCCAGCAAATAAAATTTAATGGAAGCACTGTTTTCGGCCACTTTAAGGGGCCTTCCTCACGTAAGAGAGCTATTTTTACATCAAACAAGTTACAAAAACATTTAGAGACGTAACATTCCATATGTGCAGTGACACAGTTTACAAATTACTCAATATGTGATCAGATTCTGTTTCCAAAAATTTTCAATATATATCACATTCAAATCATTCTGACAATTAGACATAATCTGTACTTCATTGGGTTCTTATACGACTGTTGATATTTACAAGAATTTCAATTTATTATTTTAATTTATTTGTCTATCGTTGTATTGTAATCAGTTATAATTTAAAATTTTTTGAAACCTCATCTGGTCACATAACAAAGACTTTGCAACCTGCGCTAATAGTTGAATACTTATTTTAGTGTTGTTAATATTTTTTGTTTTTCATTTATTATTTATATTTTATTTTTTATAATACTTTGTTCTATATATCTAATTTTGTATTTGAGTCATTTAAAATTTTTGGAAACAGTGTCTGATCACATATCAAATAATTTGTAAACTGGCCTCATTACAGTTTACAAATTAATCATCTGATGAAGGCCTCTTAAAGTGGTTGAAAAGTTTGTGCTTCCATTAAATTTTATATGCTGGAGTAAGCATGAGTGGTGTGCAGTGGGTTTTTTCCTCCCCTAAATATTTAACATATTTTTAAAATGTAATAAATGCGCCAATCAAAACATTAATAATTCCAGTAAATAACACAAAATTAATCCAATTTCCATTAAAAAATGTGTAAGATTTGATGTAGTATTTAGTAAGCATATTCAATACCAGATGTTGGTATTGCTTGGTTTTAAGTAAAAGCATTGCCAAGCATATGAAATGCTTTTTTCGTATTTAAAGTTAATGCACCTGACCATCAGATCCTCTATAGATTTCTAAAGCTTTCAGAGCCCTGATTGTTATTTTGTTAAAACATTAGATTTTATTACAGTCAACCCCCCTATAAGATCATAGATACATTCCATTTTTTAGGAATCCAATTTCTTACGAGTCGTTCCAATCACAGCCCGACACGTGCCAAGTTTACGGACTATGGCTGATTGAAAGGTTTTCTTCCATAAAATTAATTGATTCTAGACTAATAGCTCAGGAACAGCTCAGCAAATAGCGGCTGATTTCTAACAATTTATTTTTCTGTGAAAACTTCATAGAACTTTGGAGACATCATTAATATAAATAATTTTAATCGCCGTTGAATAAGAAATGTTTCTTTCACAAGAAATGTATAAAATTACAGTACTGTATTAGACTTACGGTACCTAATTTACATACTGACAGACGATAGTTAGCGTAAAAATCTCCGTAGCGTGGCGCCACGCTAGACGGCGGAAATTATATATTTAATTATAACAAAGTTACAATAAGTTAATATATAATTATATATACAGTACCTAATTTATATATAATTAATATATAATTATATGTACAGTACCTAATTTATATATAATTTATATAATACTGTCCAGACGATAGAAATCTCTCCGTAGCGTGGCGCTACGG
>NW_019384462.1:1545608-1578791 GCF_000671375.1 Centruroides sculpturatus
CGGCATGGGCGGTACACCACGGCCCTAACCACCTTTGCATCTGATCCCGATATAGAACCGGAGTTCGACAAAGCTGACATCATCGACACTACGCCCCACCTGGAACAACTAAAATGGCGGGAAGCTATATCCATCTGTAAGGCTAACCACCGGACCACATGTATAAATCGGAAGGATGAGATTAATCTTTCTATAGCGTGGCAGGCCCTCATAAACAACGATCTATAAATAGCAACATCAGCGCACGATTGCGCATGACCATCTTAATGATCGTTCGTTATGCGAGTTTCATATTTTTTGTTTAAACATCTGCGTTCTATTTTTAGATTCGGTTTTTATTTAAATATCTACGTTCCATTTTTCGAAGTGTTTCGTCGGAATTTTTTGTCTACCTGAAGAAGAGCTAGTTGGAAAGATTTTTTCACGCAAATTACACCGGTAACAGGTTCAGTATTTAGTATGTATAGAAATTTTAATAAAATACATAATGCAGTTATAAAATATTAATTTTTTAAGTAATTCAAAGTACGTTAAAATATGAAAATAATCACACAATACGTATTTATATTTTAAAAAATACAAGGGAAGCGGCACCTCCACAGCTTCCATGGACAGCATGCAACTGATGTAGACCAATTCCGCTACTTTAAAACATGGGTAAAGTCATGGGAGGTGATCTATAGTATCCCATGTTTGTGTAAAAACAAAAAAGTATATGTATATGGGAAAGCTATGTTTCCATAGCCAATTTTCTAGTTGTGGTTTTTCTGAATATAGCAATGAAGCGGCAATAACACTTAAGCATGAGAATTCACCCCTATATTTACATATTGAAGAAAACAGTTGTGATATCGCTAAACAGAACATTAAAATATTACATAAAGAAATGAACAATTATAAAAAGAAATTTATAAAACATCATTAAATTATAAAACATAAGAATAATATAAATTTAAATAATGGTACATTAGTTAATACAAATTGGGGTGATGTAATACTTTTAATTGGCTAATTGCAATAGTAAAATGTAGTAAAAGGGAATCTTTGTAACTATTGGTTGTGCTTATTGTACTATCATTAAGGAATTTTAATACAGAAAGACAGTATTGTTTATTTAGTATAAATATGATTTATCCAACAACAATAAATAGTTTATCAATACTTTTAAACAGTTTTAATAATTAAATTTGTAAGTTAATTTTTAAAAGTGATAAAGATATCAGTCAGATTTGTGATTTAATATACAGTAGAACCTCGATTATCCGGACCTCTATTATCCGAATTTTCGATTATCTGGATTGTTCTAAATAAAAATTTTACGAATTTGCTGATTTGCACTTGGTGAATTACGACACTGATGTACTTATGTATTGTATGTGATGGAATGCATAACCTTTTTGTTTCAGCAACGTCTTACCCAGCACAGTGGTCCTAAACTCTAAAAATAAAACTTGACATACGTATTTATACTTTATATTCAAATACCCATAATTTAAATTCAAATTACATTATTTCTATAACCAAGGGCGACGTAAGGCATGGACGACGTGGGCCACCGCCTATGCCTTGCGGTCCGAAGGGCTTCGCGCCTCGAAAATTTATGCATTACTTAAAAGCTGCGAATGCGATGAAAAAATTTTACATGTCATAAAATGATAAATAGTTTGTCAAATTTTTATTCATAAAAATGCAGTTTCAACTGCTTTTTATTTTATAAAATCTGTCTTCTTGCACCACTAGATGGCCTTTCAAACACTAGGTAGTCTGTTAGCGCTGGTCAGTAGTAGTCCAAATTCAATAGAAACATTTGTTTCTTGAAAATTTGATCACGATTTAAATACAGTATTTATTTTTAATATTACTGATATGTCATTGAAAAGAAAACATGTTGTATTATCATTAAAAGACAAATTAAAGTATTTGTTTTGATTATCCGAATTTTTCCGTATCTGGACTACCTTAATCCCCAATTAGTCCGGATAATTGAGGTTCAACTATATACTAATCTAACTTATTATTTTATGAAACAAAGATGATATTCTGTCATACTTAATAACGATATTAGGATGAATGTATTGGCTATATTTCTTAGTTTTTCAAAGTATAAACTATTGTTTGTTGATAGAATTGTAAGAAATTTCACTTGAAAAATTTTAAGAGTCATTTCTTAACAAAAATAAACTAAAAAATTTTGTCTTTAATTGAATACATATATTACACTAAAGCCAAAAGTATTTAATCATCATTTAAAAGTGCAAAATTCTTCAGTTATGAGAGTTTATTATTTAGTAGAATTATAATTGTATATTTCTAATAGATTTATAATTTTCAGCTTAGTTTATACTCTAAATCTAATTTATTACTGTATTTTACAAAATAGTTTTTCATATTAGTTAATGAGAATAAATATAAATTGTTGCTGTTAAATTTTTTTCAGCCAAATCAGACAGTGCCTCAAGTTAAGCTAACCTTAGCCCATGATGGAAGTGTGATTTTACAGTCACATAATTTGTCGTCTTCAAATGTTCCTCAAGGGCAAGCTCAGGGTCTAGACATTCAGACGAGCACAGTAACAGTATCACCGTTTATCAGTACAGCAACTACGAGTGCAGGCTTTATGACTAGTACTACGCAGAATCATTCAGCCTTGCTGGCAAGGCTAAATGCTGCTCCTGCAGTTGATATGACGTCTTTGAATTTAGCTGGAAGTATATGTACTCCAACAACTGTCACTTCCACTATTACAACAACTCCAACCATATCACCATTAATTCCTTTAACTGTACAAAATATAAGTGATGGAATTGTTCCAATTACAAGTGCTCAGTTCACTACTCAACCAGCAACGACTTTATCTACGCAAGAAACTATATTTCAGGATTCATGTATGCCCATTGTAAATTCAAACTCATCTTTGGATAATGTAGTACCATCATCAAGAATAAATCATGTTATAGTAGGAGTACAAGTTGCAACTTCTCAAAATAGTTCTTTACCAAGTGTTAATTCTGGACAAACATCTCATATAATTGCTACTTCATCTATGGATACTGTTGCAGATAATTCAGCACCTGTATCAACTTTAACTAGTAATTTACAATCTAATGGAATTCCAACTAAAATTACTCATGATATCTCACAAGGACTTCCCTCTAGCAATATAGGTACGATACAAGCTACAGTAGTTCCAAGTCAAAACATTCAACTGAATGTGCCAAATCAACAAGTAAGTAAATACAAATTTAAATTACATAATCAAATTTTGCTATATTAATAACTAGGATATGTCCAAACTGAGCTGCAATCAATAATTAGATAGTCTTGTTATTAGCTTAAATTGAATCCAAATTCTTATTCTCTATCATATTTGAAATTATAATACAGTGGTACCTCAGGATACGAAATTAATCCGTTCCGAAACTCATATCGTATCATGAAAATGTTGTAAGGTGAATCATTTTTCCCCATACGATTACACGTAAAACCAAATAATTTGTTCCAACACGAAAAACACTCAAATTAAAGCTAAGTTGTACATTAAAAAAAATAACTATAGTAAGGAAAACACTGAAAAATGCGTTTTGTAGTTGTAAATGTATAAATAACCATAATAGAATAATAATTGATTAAAAAAAAATGCGGTTTTATTTGCACTTTACCTTTGAGGATAGATGACGGTGGAGGTGTAAACTGGTGGAGGAAGAGAGGGAGAAGGGAAATGATACTAAAACTTAACTTAAAAATAACTTAACACTAATGTTTTAATCTTTTCTGTTTCATTTTTTTTTAAATTTTTTATTCACTGCTTTTTTGCTTTCTTTCCTTCATTTCCACCAGCACTTTCACTGGATAGAGGTTGCTTCGTAAAATATCTATCCAAAGAGGTGTGGCTTTGCCTACTTTTTAAAATGTTTCTAAAGTGACTTAGGCAAATGTCATTAACCCGAGCGGCAATACGGCCAGTGTGAACCTTTTTGGGATGTTTCTTTTCAATAAAATCAGTCATTTTCTGATAGAATTCCTTTGTCGAGCAAGATCCTTACACGACGAAGCAAACGCGCGGACCAAGACCGATGAACAGAAGTGAATAAAAAATGGTACTGCGAACTAATGTGATGTTGTATGGTGAGTTTTTGTTCGTATCGTGGAGCAAAAATATGTTCGAATTTCGTGTCGTATCCTGAAAATTTCGTATGCTGGGACGTTCGTATCCTGAGGTACCACTGTAGGTTAAATTTTAAATTTAAAACACCAATTATAGTTGCTGGAAATTTTGAATTTATAATTGTTTTTTATTTATCTGACTCTCAACTGATTTGATTTTGAGAATAAGCAAATTTGTTAATTTGAATCAGGGCTGTGGAGTCGCGTAAAAATCTACCGACTCCGACTTTTCCTTACCATCCGACTCCGACTCCACAGCCTTGATTTGAATAGTTATTTTCTCATTGCAATTTAATGTTTATTTTTTTATTTCTTCATATTTTAAATGCCATTTAGTGAAAATTTGTAATTTCATATTAAGATCAAGATACTGTAAATAATAAATGTTCTAATTATATCTGACAACTAGATTTTCTACATAATAATGCCACTTAATAACTTTTACTTTAAAATCATGTTTTATACAGTTTTAAAAAAGATTTGTATGGTTTTAAAACAACTAAATTATATCACTACAATACAATTATTAAAAAAAACTATACAGTTATACAAGATAATGCCCTAACCATAGTTTACCTTTAAAACCATATAAAATATGGTTTTAAAGGCAAACTATCAGCCAGTCTCAAGCTTGAATTAAATGGGGAGGGTTGGAGAAAGACTTGGTGGCCTGTTTCATAAAAAGCTTTATCAGATTTCTTAGACTTTCCTGAAAATATTCCAAATGTAGTATTGGAAGGTAGATTTCCTGAACTGGAGGTGCTGAGGTAGAACGACAACCTGTTTTGAGTAGTTGAGATATTTATGACACGGATAAGGCAAATCTCTCAGTAATTTTATCGGCTGACGCGATCAACAAAGAAACAGTTTGCACTTCACAAATTTTTACAAGATTGGAATGTGGAATGCTTAGGGCATTAATAAAAGAAGACAATACTGTCAAGTATGAAATGACAAGACTTAATGTCAATGTCCTCAGAATAAACAGATTACATTGGATTGGTGGCAGTTTTTCACTCACCCTATTTTATGCTTTACTGCTCTGGCCATGACAAAATGGCACAGCATTTATGATGCAAAAAGTTAGCAAAAGCACTGGAAAGTTTTGACACTGCCAACAACAGAGTGATGGTCATCTGTATATATAGAAAAATCTCATCTCAGCGTTCAAGTTTTTCTGCACCAACCTTCCTTTTTATCTTCTATGCTGAATCTATCATGCGCAAGCTAGATGCAAAATAAATATCATTTGATAGAAGAAAAAATAAGAAGATCCACATTTTTTATCTGTGAGGTCAGCCATTCATGAAAACTAGGATACTAAAAACATTCTAATGTAATTCATATAGAAAAATGGTAATGCAGTGGTCTAGATGTTTATTTCTGTAGGCAATTCAAGATTATAAAAAAAAAAAGAATACAGCAAATGATCAGAGTAGAAGTTAATGGCGCAACCATTTTTAAATTAAATAACAGAAAATTTATTTTAAAGCTCTTTTCATTATGTATAACCAGTTATGTGCTTCTATTTTTAAACATGTTAATATATTTTTTAATTTTTTGTTTTAAAATTGTGTTGCTGGAGAAAGCTTTTGCAATCAGGGCTGCGGAGTCGGTAAAAAAACACTCACTCAATTTTAGTAGGTCAACTTTGACTCTGGCAAAATTAAATACCAAGTCATTTTATAGTGGGCAGAGGCCCTCATAGGGGGGTACTCTACTCAGAACTCTGAAAGAAGTCTGAGGCATTTAACCAAATACTTTTATAGTTAGTATTTTTAATATTTAACTTGCATTAATATATATTCATATTAAAAATTAATTTTTAACAAATACTTAATAAAAGGAGAAAGGGAGCAATAAAATTCTACATTTACATATATTCAACAGCATTTGCACTTCAATTTCACCCTTCCAGAAGTGTTAGTCCAACTAAAATGTGTGTGATGTAGCTACTTCAGCCCCTTGTTCAGAAAAGAAAAATATGTACTCTGATCAATTAGTCTGGCTCGTTCAGAAGTACAGAGTATTTATTTAGAGCAGGGATAATAAAGGACTGATTCAAAAATATTCAAATTCAATTGGGTCAAAATAATTTAACTACTAAACACAAATACTACAAAGAATACTACATATTTAATAAATTAAATTGATGCATTTTGTATTTAAAATAAATGAATTATAACAAAATACAAAAAGATTTTAAAAAATTAATAAATATATAATAAATTTTCTTTCATTTAAATAAAAAACTAAACTAAATTTAAAAAGTGGGAGTCGGAGTTGACATTTTTTCCGACTCCGACTCCTCTGGCCAGAATTTTCTCCCGACTCCGACTCTACAGCCCTGTTTGCAATACTGTGGATGGCAAAAGTAGTAGATGCTTGATTACGTGAAACCTGAAATGATACAAGAAGTCAGATCATCCAAGCTTCATCTGATTATCTTGGACATGTAATGCATACTAATTTGCTTGTAAAACACCTCGTGCTGGGAATGGTCAGGAGTACAAAGAGAGCAGACTGGCAAAAGATTTGTTGGGTTGATACGATCAAAGTGGACACTGGCAAGAACATGATTGAATTGAAAGAGTTGGCATAAGATCACATAGTACAGAAAGCAATAGAACAGAAAATATAGTATAGCCTTTGAAATTATCAAGGAGCAGACATGGCTGAATGGATAATACACACACACACACACACACACACACACACACACACACATCTATATATAAAGGCATTATATTGTCTAATTACACTAGGGAACAAAATGAAAGCTTTTTTTGGCACACAAATGAAAATACCTGATCCTAATAGAATTTTTAATGCTATTTTCAAATATATAAACAGTTTTTCTCCATCACGTCTAGTTTTTTTTGTGACAGCCAGTTTAAATGTAAAATATATTTATTTAGACAATATGCATACACTTATTTATTTATCTTGTCTAAAATGGCAGGATTTGAAGCTTCTGCTATGTTTGACATTTGGTGAATCCCTCTTGAGTGTCCAACAGTAATCAGCAAGCATTCTTGAATTCCACTGGCCCTATCAACATAGAAAAGAGGAATACCTCTTTTCTATGATGATAGAGATTATCCAAGAAATTTTGTGCAACATCTTTGAATGATTTCCATGCTGACTTTTCAACTGCACTTAACAAGCTTTCAAATTTATCTTCTTTAATTAAAGTTCTTATTTGTGGTCACATGAAAACTCCTGCTTTGATTTAGCATCACTTATACAAGGAAATAAGTTCACTATTTATCACACCGGAACTACTAAAAAATTTTACACACCTGAACCATTTATGGTGTGATCACGCAAAAGATCGGTAAACAAACGTTTTCGAACCCCTTCTGGGTTCTGCTTCAGGTTCCAATCAGTTTCTATAAAGACGTTCGATATCCGTTAAAGTAGAAATTTGTTCGATCATGTCGTTTAAAGCTTGAATTTGAGTTGTAGGTTCGAATGGATTCACCTACAACTCAAATTCAAGCTTTAAACGACATGATCGAACAAATTTCTACTTTAACGGATATCGAACGTCTTTATAGAAACTGATTGGAACCTGAAGCAGAACCCAGAAGGGGTTCGAAAACGTTTGTTTACCGATTTTTTGCGTGATCACACCGTAAATGGTTCAGGTGTGTAAAATTTTTTTTATACAAGGAAATTTTTCCTTCAAATAATGAAATCCAGCATTGTTTACATTCATTGCCTTGACAAAGTTTTTGAAAAGTCCTTAACTTTATACGAAGTGGAGGTAGAAGAATCATGTCAGCATTGAATAATGGGGCATGAACAATATTTTTCTGGCCAGGAATAAACATTTCACACTTTGGCCATTCCTTCTCGACATAATGATTTTTCTTGTCTTTGCTGTTCCACTCACACAAGAAACAACAAAATTTATTATAGCTAAGCTGCAAATTCATTAATAATGCAATGACTTTTAAATCACAACATACGATCCAATTGTACTTGTGACGATACATTTTTTTAAGTAAGAGTTTCATATTTTCATAGGTTTCTTTCATTTTAGTTGAATAAGCTAATGGCACAGAAAAAAATTTGTTTCCATTGTGTAAAAGCACAGCCATTTAAGACTAATCTTAGGCAAATCAATGAAAAGTCTCCATTCTGTTGTATTATGTTTATGATCAAGTGCATTCATCACAGCACTAATATTACTGTATTGCAATAAATTAAATCACTCTCTTCAGAATAGTAGTCTTGAAAATCTTCTTGACAGTTACGAAAGAAACTCACCTTAGTTGTCTGATGAAGTAAATTCCAGCCTTTCAGTCGAGAAGCTGAAAGTTCAGGCTGTTTTTTTAGACATGTTCAGATCTCTAACAAGATCATTTAGCTCATCTTAAGTTAATAAATGAGGTTCACAAGTAGAGCTCTAGCTAAGGTTGCTAAGGGGTTAAGATGCTGCCCTGCAGTACTGTTAAGCACTATGAAAAAGTCTCAGTCTTGCTTCTGTGTTGTACTAAAGAGAAATGCAAGCAAACTTTATGTTGAAGATTTTCTGTAGTGCTGCAGAGCAGCATCTTAAGCAGTAGCTAGTTTAAACTTTAACAAGTCTTCAGCTTTTTAAATCCTCAAAGTTTTGAAAATTGTTTCAAAACTGAAGATTTAAAACCCTTTCGCTGTTGCTTGATATAGGATCGATGGTTTTGAGCATCAAGTAAAGTTTCTGTACATTTTTACTGCATTTACCTGTCGACATTGATATTTTAATTTCTTCTTTTAAAACAAAACAAAAACTGTCTTTTTCTGAAGGAGTTGTAACAAAGCAAATGGAAGACTTTAATTCTTGCATTAAAATTAGTCTCAGTGTTGCTGGTGTGCGCACCTTCGAGTCGATGTTACAATTGGTGTTGAATCAATTGATTCTTTAAGTTGAGTGCTTGAAGAAAGATCATTTAATGAGGATTCAATATCAGAAGAAAACATATGAGCATAAAGCTGATCCAAAAAACAAATAACTACTTCTTCTGTTGAATATTGCAACAGATAATGTATTTGTGTTGGTAATTTAAAGTGTTCCAAATAGTACAGTGATGAAACAAGCAACATATTATGATGTTTTGAAATGTTCTTGGAAAGACTATCAATGAATTTGTGATTTAGATGTGAGTCAATCTAATCTGCTTGAACTTAGTGCCTTGTTGTCGATCTCAATTGGTTTGAACAAAGAAGTCAACTCCCTAATACATGCAAAATTTTGGTTGATGAATTGCTCCAGCTTTTCCAGCTCAAGTAAAGCAAATTTGTTTGGCTTTTCCAATAAAAGAATCCACTCAAACAACAGCACCAACGAGTTTCAATGCATATTGCAATCAAGAAAAAGTTTCAGATTTTTTTCAACGATTTCAAGCGAAATCTTTTTTAGAATTTGCTTTAGTTTCTTTATTCAAAAATTTTGATCAATTTGTGACATTGTTCAATAACCTTGAAGAGGTCATCATGGAATGAATACAGATCTTTGATAAACACAGTTTATACTATCCATCCATCTTCAAACTCTGACATGACATCTGTTTGTTTATCAGCAGATCGTTCTTGTCTGTCTTGGTCATCTTTGTCTTCATTGTCCAAGTTCTCATTGAGAAAAGTCAAATGTGAACAGCTTGATGGTTCGACATTGGAATCAATCATATCAGATGGTAGCATAATTTTATGAGAAAAGACATTTTGTTGCCAAGTGAATCCAATGATTGTAGCAAAGCTGTTCCTTCCGATTGGAATAATTGCTTATGATGGAAGAAAAAATTGCATGTTTGAACCAGCATTATGTGTGACTCCAAATATTTTTATTGAGTCAATTCTGAAATCATGAAGTTTGAGTTGATGGCTTCAACAATGAGCTGACCAGTAGCATCTTTGAGAGATGCACAATGTCTCACAACTGCAGTTGAAGAGGTTATCTCTTCGAAACACATTCCAAAATTCTGTTTGGTGAACAGCTTGGCAAGGACCAAAGGAAATGAAGTGCCCAAAAGTCCAGTTACTGTACTTAATGGCTTATTATGATGTAAAAAGAAAAGAAAATGTGTCTTTGTTTAAAGATGAATTGGCCTTTAGTATGAACGTCGACAAATGGAGTGGTATCAACAGTGAACAGTATCTGAAAATATCAGTTTGAATCCCAACTTGCACCGCTTTACACGAGTATTTCAGATAATGTCTCCTTTTGAAGAAATCCAACAATGCTTTGTTGTTTTTGGTTGAGAATTTTTACATTTGATAACTTCCTATTTTGAAATTCTGTGTTTATCAGATGCCAAATGGTCAAACAAAGTAGTAGTGCTGCCATATGTTTGCAAGATTGCCTGACAAAGACTGCATTGTGCAGAACTTGAACTGAGATGAGTGAAAAATGACCACATTGGACTGTGCAAGTTGGCCACAATCTACAAGTTTTGAAATTGATTAAACAAGAAATAAAATAACCAAAACAAACCTTTTGCCAAGTGGTGACACAAGAAATAATTTAAAAAAAAAAAAAAAGGAATCCGAATCTGGCTTTTTAAATAAACACATTCAAAATTAGACCAGGCAAAACACATGCTACTTGTAGACAAAATATTAAAAAAGTGAAAAGATTTCAAACGTTCACTGTATCAAAAATAACCAACTATTAATACTATTCTGCCATAGTCGTTGAAGACGTCGTTTATAGATCGAAGCAGGTTTTGCTCGACGGGAGTCAGTTTCTTCACCGGAGAGGGATCTTCTTCTAACGTGGAAGGGGTGAGAGTGCGTTTTCTCTTTCACAATCATTCATGATTCGATGTTTCGAACGACATTTAAAGAATTGTTTCTTTAAACGTCGTTCAAAACATCGAATTCAGTTTTCTGCTCTTTTTCCAAAGAAGAACATCATGAACGATCGTGAAAAGAGAAAACGCGCTCTCACCCCTTCCACGTTAGAAGAAAATCCCTCTCTGGTGAAGAAACTGACTCCCGTCGAGCAAAACCTGCTTTGGTCTATAAACGACGTCTTCAACAATTACGGCAGAATAGTATTAAACGACATTCGAAGACACTTCGTAGGAAGAGGTAGAACACCAACTATTAATGCCATCCAGTGAGAAAAATATGCCCACTCAATCAAGAATGTAATATAGTTATGAGGAAAATTGAAAATCTGCTTTGAAGTTTACTTTTACTATTGTATATACAATTAATGTGTACAATAGTTTTAAGAATAAAAATGTATTTGCTTCCAATTATTGATTTTTAATTAATCTTAAAACTGCCTTTCGGTGAATTTTATGAATTTTTGAAAATATTCTTTGCAAGAAGTCACTGCCGGAGGTTAGCTTGAAATCTTTATTGTAATAGTACTTCTCCCAGTATAGATACAAAAGTTCAAGCAATGGTTCCAGTGCTGCATGGATGGAAGAATGGAAGACATTGACGGGCATGGAAGAAGACCCTCTTAGTACTCACAGAGCAGAGTTTAAGAAATATCACCTCAGCATCAGCTACTTACTCAGTATAGTTGAGGTTTTTTCTTCTATTCTTTCCACTTTGTAGGTTCTAAGAGGGTCTTTTTTCAGGCTTATGGGTTCAACCAAATCCACAATGGGAAGTGACCAGGTGGAGAGACAGGGCCTTGACATATCTGGGACAGACCACCCTTGAAAACTTTCTTGGGTTTTTGACTGCTCAGATTCAGTCCCAGTCTCCCAGAGGTAATAGGCTGATGTCTTAACTGCCTTGGCCATCCAGTTTGTGGTATAGTTGAATTAAACAGTATTTACATGCTTGGAGCAATTACAGCAAAGCTTTTATGAATTATAAAAAAGTAATGGATTCACTTACAGGTTTATCTTCAGTAATGCGAAACTTTGGTTAATGAGGATTCTACTGAATTAGTAAATGCATTAAAAATATACAATAGCCTCTCATTATATCACGCTTTTCAGGAAACAAAGAAAAAGCGCAATATATCCGAGTACTTAAAATTCTGGTCTTTTACTAAACAGATTATACACGCTATCCTGTATTCTTTCATCAGCAAGTGTTTCTTATATAAAATAAGTTTAGTTTTTCAATACTCAATTTTATTCGTGGTTATATTGTATTAAATAATGTTTACATAAACATTGACACCATGAACACCCATTTTGCATTATTGTTTCTTTAACAATGACATTTAAAGATAAATACTGTCAATATAAAAATAAAATATCAGCTGCGCTTTTATTATACAGTACTATATTATTTCACAATAAATCGCTTATTAAAAATTCTTGTAATATATTTTTCAATAAAAATTATAAATACAGTAAAAATCTCACAAGGCATTCAACTGGCCATTGCAAACCCAGCAAGGTGTGTATATATATATTAACAAACTTCATCAACTAACCCGTTATACGTTAAAGCAATACACCAACCAAAGCCGAATTATCGGGCTAGAACCGGCTAAACTAATAATAATTTATAAGATAATTTGGTACTAGAGTTAGGCGTTAGGCGCCATCTCTTGCTAAGTTTAATAATTATAATTTTAATTAAATTATTTAAGAAGAAAATCCTCGCACCCAAGGCGCAAATCAAGCGCCCACATCCTTGCATCAAGGAGTTGGGCACTTGATTTGCGACCATTTTGGCAATGCCCAGCCGGCATTGTAATGGCTGTCGAAGGTCGTGTATAGATACAGTAATTGAAAATTTAAAAAATAAATATTAAACATATTAATAGAACATCAAAACTTATAAAATTACAGAGTAAAAATTCTCTAAAAAGCAAAATAAAGTTACTACTGTACACAGATTTTAGAACTTCTGTTCAGAAATTTATGTGAATTGAGACAATATGGTAAATTCACATAAAGATGCAAAATTTCCAGTTCACAGAAACTTGTAAATGAGGAGACAGAACTTAAAAACCAATAAATAAACAGCTTTTAATATCAAAAGGAAACATAAATTATAATTGATCTGTCCACCTGTTTTCTTTATTTAGATCTTGGTGAATTTATTGTTCCACCTGCAGTGATGGTTTCAAGGACAATGGTAGAAATAAAATATGGTATTTGGTTGCAAAAAGAAATTCAATGGCAATTGATAATTTAAAATTTATTGACTGGAGTGCTTTTAAAATTTGGGGGACTAAAAAACATGATATAACGAGGGGCTACTGTATTATTGTTATTTTATTTATTTTTAATTATTGTTTATGTATTTTAACTTACGTAAAAAATTAAAGTAGATAAATAAATAAATAAATAATTTTTTTTTTCATAACTTGACAAATATTTTATTTTATTTTTGTAGATAGAAACAGAAAATAGAAATATATCCCAATCACAATTACACTTACAATCTGTCGCTACATCAGTAGTTCCAGTGCAGTCACAACCAAATTCTTCTACCAGTCAGAATGTACGTCTTGTTAATCTACTGAAACAAGGCCCAGTTCAATCAGTAAGTATAGATGGTGTGAATAATTTTAATTATAAATCTAAGGAAATTATGGCTTTGCGATGGAATAAATAAAGCATTCTTCAAAAGGCAGGAATGCTTTTTGTTTACTTCAAAGTAATATATAAAGTGCTTCATTGCATTAGTGTAATTAAAAGAAGTAAATAAATAAATAATTCATAAGAAATCTGTTTTAGCAGATTGGATAATGAATTATAATTATATCTTGTGCTTTTTCGTAAACCTTGTATGAATGTACATTGTCAAGCAACTAATGAAAAATATCAAAAACTACTCAGACTATGTCATTTGAAAATATCCCTTATTCATTGGGTTTAACTTGTAAATTTGTGACTTTGTCATTCCATTCATTTTAAACTTGTCCAAAAAATAAACATAATTGTCCAGTTCATAGGTGGGAGTATACAGCATGTTTCCTATAAATTTTTGTTTCCTAAATACCGTAGTACAAACACTCGAACACTAGGCAATTTTCATCTAAGTTTATTCAGTTTAGTTGATATGTGTGCGTATTGTTTACACACGTTTTGGGCTTGTTACACCCCTCTTCAGGCAACTAAATTAAAATTAGAGAATACATACGAATTACAAATTCCAGTGTATATATACAAATATACTGTTCGGTATAATGTTTATGTATATATTTATATATATATATATTACACATATATATATAAAAGTAAACACAAACATTATACCGAACAGTATGGCTGAAGAGGGGCATAGCAAGCCCGAAACATGTGTAAACAATACGCACACGTATCAACTAAACTGAATAAACTTAGATGAAAATTGCCTAGTGTTTGAGTGTTTGTACTATGGTATTTAGGAGACAACAATAAATACAGACACGGTTTCAAAATTGCAAAATTGAAGTAAATTTACTTTTGTCTGTGGAAGTTGGCCAGAATGTCAGGAAACTATTGACTTATCACAACTCAACTTTATTAATTTTTTTTATACACGTTTTTTTGAATTCCTTTCTATATACTGAAATCACTTAAAACAATCTTTCGAATTATTATATAAATTGTTCAGTATTAATTCTCCTAACAAAGTACTGTACATGTATTTTAATATTTACTGTTTTCCTGTTAAGTTTATTCCTGATAGCAATTGCAAGGCATTGTTATTTGTTCAAATTAATAAAAATTTGTAAATGAAAAATATATGTCTGAGATATGCATTATTTAATAAATAGCTGAAGCTGCATTATTATTCAGTTAATTAAATCAGTTTGTTCAATTTTAATGATGGTATTGTTTTATTTTCTTTATAGATTCCACTAAGAGTTATTGCACCTGCTCCATGTTCTGTAACATCTTCCACAAATGAAACTTTAAGTACTGTAACAAATATAGCAGTTCCAACTCAAGTCAGAGTAAGTATATATTCACTTGTTTTTATGTAAATATGTTAAAATTCATCCATTCAAAAAAACTTTACTTGCATTATGTGTATTGACAACTTTACATATCCACACTTACATAAAAAAAAAAAAACAATGCAGAAAAGATTTATACAAAAAATTATAATTTTCAAAACTCATAAAATTAAAAGTAAGGATAGTTTGGGAACATTTAATTTTGATTACTACAAAATCTCAAGGAGATTATTCTTAAAAAAAATATGAGGTAGATGTGAAGTGACACAAAAATTACAGTGAAAATACATTGAACTTCTGATTATCTAAGGTAATTAATGTATGGATGTGCACAAAAGATCAGAAAACATGGATAATTAAAAAATGTCTCTGTATATCATAAAAAATGAAACCACGACTAACATTATGTTTTACAGCAAACATAAAGAAGGCTAGGGTGTCAATAATAAAAGAAACAATTACAGATTACATAGAATTTTTAAAATAAACTTTGGAGGGGTACCCCCTGAAAACATTTGGAATTATGGTGAGACTAACCTAACTGTGATGACCACAGTTAGGTTAAAATGCCCACAGTGCCTCTAAGGCAGTTATATCAATCATGATTAAATTATGTGATTTTCCCATTTTGTATTTCTTGTATATGTTACTTAGATACCGTTAATAAATTACTGCACTTATTTCAAATAGTTTACTTTCATGAGTGTGGTTTAAAGTAACATTTCCAAGTGAAAACATTGTGCCATGTCCATTTGTGTTTTTTTTTTTTATTAATGTAATTTTTAAAGCGGTGTAAAGTATCCTCCCCTATGAGGATTATTTACACCACATTTTTTGGTCTGTAAAAAGATAAAGTAAGAAAGCTGCAATAATGAGATTTGGTTAGATGTTTCAGTAGACATTTCTTAGTACATGTGCAATAGAACACATTTAGAACTCCAATATAAGAGACTGCATAAGCCTTCTAAAGAAAAAAAATCAGAAAAAATTGGTGCAAACTATCCCCACATTACAATATCTATTTACTTGCAGATAATAATGATAAGTATAACTGAAACTCTGAATGCAAAATGCAAAGTTTTATAAGTGTATTTTAACTTGTATATTTTGGGATGCGCTTATTCTGATAACACTAAATGTGTGATTACAATAAATGGTTTCTATTGTATTATATAAATATAAATATTTTTATTTTTTATTTTAAGAAATAATATATTTAATATACATATAGTGTTATAATTAAATAAAAAAAAACAGAAACTTTATTTTTCAGCTATTCTGCCATTAGAAATATAAAATATTTTAAAATTTTTCATTTTGTAAAAGTTTAGTTTATTGAACTTATTAATTTACAGGTAGGTAATCAGATACTTACATTAGCAACTCGTCAAGCCCATACAGTTCAAGGAATACAACATCAATTTCGTAGTTTTTCTGCCGATCAGCAACAGTTTCCTGTATGTATTGCAGCTATTTATATATTAATGTTTTTAAAATTATAATTAAATATGAATATATATATTTATTAATTAAATTTCTTTCATTTATATTGCTTATAAACGTTTATAAAACAGGTTATTATATACTTTGAATTTATTATTATTTTTTGTTGTTTTATCTTGTTTTCTGTTGTAATGTAACGATTTACATTTGAAAAATTTTGTTTATAAAAAAGATAATTTGAAGATGAATTATGATATATCTACATTCATATTCCAAAACAACGTTAAGTCATTGCAAGTGGACTATGTAATGTGTTACAGATGTTTTCAATTATACTGCTTGAGTCATATCAGTTTAAATGAGTTTTGCTGGTTAGAAACATTTAATTAAAAGTTTTAATGCTTCAAATCATCTTTCAAAACACTATTACGGTACAGAATTAAAAGTTATCGTATATGAAAAAGGGCTTGGAAATAATGTTGTTAAACGTTACTTGTTATAGGGCATCTGTATTATTTCAATAACTTGTTTTTACCTAACCTTATAAATAAAATTGATTACTTAGAAATTTTCTCTTCAAAAATGAAGAATATCTTGATTCAGAACTTACGATGCTTCTTAGAATTGAGGAAATATAGTGTGTGTATATAATAGATATATAGTAGATCCTGTTATCTGAGACTAACTAATAAATGAATACACTACTTTTCTTACACTGTAATTCATAAAAGAAAGTTTAAAACAATAACACATGTTACAAAATTATTTGTTTCTGTTACTTTTTAGTATTTAACTTCAATGTGAAACAAATCATTGATATTAAAATGTAACTACAATAATACACATTTTTATTATTAAAATTATTTTAGGTATTAGTTGTATAATATGCTTCTACGTTCAAAATTTTTAATTTGAAATGATTGTGGCTATCCATATTATCTGACGTAGCATGTAATTATGAGCACGCATGCATTTGAACATTTTTTTAGATATGCAATACTGGTTCAACATGTGATAGATGCTTGTATTTGAAAAAGTGAGAACACAATACTTTAACACAAGTTAGTGTCAAAGTACTGAAATATGTAGTTATGTGCCATTGAATTCCAAAATGAGCAGAAAATCAACATTTTAATTCTGTGTCAAACTTGGAAAAACTTTTACCGAAACATTAAATTTACATATGGTAGTGAACATTAAAGAAGAAAGAAGTATATGATAATAACACTATGTCCTGTACACAAGTGTATGGATGACATAAGCATTTTAAAGAAGGCTCTGAATCATCAGAGAATGATCTCCATCCAGATGAGCCACTTCAGGAAGAAACAAAAATGATTTTCCAAGTTCATGAAGAGATCAGAAGAGATCACAGACAATCAACAGATGAGCTTGTCAATATTTTGGGAATTTCCTGTGGTTCTGTATCCATATCTATATACAGAGACAGGAAATTCCCATTCTTCATGACAACTTTATAGTAAACTCATTAACAAGGAGTCTTATATTGACATTCAGTTACTTCCATGATTCTGGAAGATGAAAACAACCTCTCTTTGGCAAGCAAAAAGCTGTATTTGTCATTACCATTATGTTCCAGCACTCTCGTAGTTAGTGAATATGTGGAAAAACATTAGATACTTTACTGTCAAAGACTCCTTACTCATCAGACCTAATTCTCACAGATTTTTTTCTTCACCAAAGGCTGCAGATTCAAATCAGCAGAAGAGATGAAAAGTATTTCAATGATTGCATTTAAGGAGGTAATGCTGAAAGGGATGCAAGACTGTTTCGATAAGTGATATGAACATTGCTAAAAGTGTGTAGCCGCAGAAGATGCTTATCTTCAAAGATAGTCTTCTGTAAATACTTGTACTATTAACATAATACAAGTTATATTAGGAGTTTGATATATATCTTATATAATATGTATAGCCAGACATATATGTCTGGCTATGAATTCAGTTTATACTTATATTATAATTTATTTTATTAAAAACTTAATAAATATCTATAATTTTTTTTAGCAAACTCAACAGGTTGTTTTAAGAATACAGCAAAATCAACAATTGCAGCAGAAACAGCAGTCTTCAGTTAGCACTCTTACAGTTCCTGGTGTTATACAAATTCAGGTAGATCTTATTACAACCAAATTTAATTTCATTATTAACTGTAATTGCAATCAAGGATAGAAAAGATGATAAAAGATTTCAAGGAAATTAAAATACATAATAGCTGAAAGATAACTGTCAATATTCAATATATTGCTGAAACTCTGAAAAATTTATAATGATGTACCGATTAATTTATCGCAGTTTTTGAATGATTATGTGATCAGTTGTATTAATTGTGATAGCTGTTTGGACGCAAAGCGTTGATCAGTTCAAAGATATTAATCAGAAATGAGTAATTTTTTATACAATCAGGATGTAAATTTCAGATATTTACATATAATATATTTTTATTTAAACAGTAACCTACTCTGAAGTAATTTTAATATTTTTATTATTTTTCTCTCTTGTTTTTTTATATTCGATTTTTCTGTAATAAGAAGATAATATTTTAGTCAATAAAAATTGTATTTATAAAATAATACTTAAATAAATTTCTATATTCTTACATTTTGGCTATTGGAATTAACACTGAAATTGAAAATTATTTCATTTTTCAGAATAAATTAAATAGGATAGGAGTTCCAGTATCCAAAGCAAGTCAGTATGTATCAATTATTTTATTTTTATAACTTTCAAATTATTATCCCGAAGTAATATGAATTTCAAAATTATATTTCATACATTATTAAAATGTTGAAAATGAAACATTTTATGTCTTCAGTAGTCAAATAACATTACAAAAAATTCAACATATACATTTGTAATGTCTTATCTAATCGAATCAAAAGCCTGGATAATATTCTAACAGTGCATTACATAAACAAAGGTTTCGAAAGTGCCAGGCCTGGACTTTGCATGGACAATAAAACGAATGTAAATTGTTATTAATGTCAAAACCGAAAATTATTACTATACAAAAAAATCTGTTTACTAGTAAAAGCCCGAATATGTACAGTCAAGAAATAACATTAGAGAATAACTTGCAAATAAAGATAATTTATCAAAAAACCAAAACAAATATATACAAAACTCTCCCGATAATTGGGGACTTACAAATTAAGTTACAACAATATCTTAGAATTATCTCCACAAAAACTGACAAGCAAAATAGGAAAAAAATATCAAAAAGCACAATGAATCTTATTAATTTGTCTAACTGTCATCAAGAAACTCTGTCTCTGAAACTGGAAAGCCCCTTTCATCAATTTCACTCGATCCTTAGCACCACCTCATTTGATTTTTCAATTCATCTCTTTCTTATAGTGCGGTTGGGGTGGAGTTAGAAGCATACTCCCACTCTACCCTATTTACATACTTACTCGTTAACACTTCATTCGTTCTAGTAATCAGTCTTGTTAATTCATGTCATCTTCTTTATAAGTAGTTTTGTCATTTTTTATTGCATTTCCAATGACAATTCAGAGTGGGAGATCATTCTTTTAACTTCCTGTGGAAGTCTCCCGAGATGTCATTTCTGCGTTGACGACATCATAAGTTGCTGCCAGCAGTTGTTATCATAAGGCGAGTTAATTTTGAATTTTGCCCAGGTGAGGTGTCTATCCTCAATGAAATAAAACTCCCCAAAATAAATAGAATAATGAACAAAAAATAATCTCTAAACAAAATAGAATGGGTCGGAATCGTCTCCTTACACATTAATTTTGTTTCATTTCTTCTTATATCTTTGTTTTACAAACTTGAAAGTGCTAGGAATGCTTACTTTATCAGAAGTTATAACAAATTAATCGGATTTTATTAACAAAATTAATAGAATTTTATTTTGTTACAACAATTTTGTGTACATTCCTTACATTTTATATAGTACCTGAAACGTAATAAACAAACCTTACAAAGAAAATTTTACTATGCTTGTATATTTTATTGGAATAAACTGAGAGAAGCATAAATTTACATATGTATTATATTTCATATCAATTAAACTGATTTACTCTCTCAGGAACAATGTAAAAACTATATTCAAAGAAGTTATTAGAAAGTCTAAAATTTCTCTTCTAGTCGCTTGAGTCAGGAATATGTAATTTATATAAATAGTGCAAAAAGTTAGAATATATAAATGACTAATTTTCTCTGAAAATGAATTATATAAGTCTAAATGTATTCAGATAATTGAAAATTCACATCTTTTTTCAAGAAAATGATAGTTTATTTATACAGGTATACCTCGACTTACGTCGTTTTCCTGGAACCAATTAACGACGTAAGGCGAGGTATACCTGTATAAAATTACTGCATATTCCACATTTTTTATTTAAAACCAAAAATATATAGGTTCTATAATAAAATATTTTATAATACAAAATTCAACTCCTCAAAAATATTTTAATAGAATAAAAAATCTTTAATGCAGTATGAAAATTCAAACATTGAATTAAAGTTTAATTTTTATTTTCTGTAATTTGAGTTGCTTGAACACAATTTTCTTCATTGTGTTTTTAATGTCATCGCTTCCATAAGAATAGAATTAATTTGTTCAGTTGCATTTTTGAAGATGAGCAGCAAGCTCTAAGTGCTAGAACATTTTTATTTCATGTTTCTTTGAGTCTTCATTCTCCATTAAAGCATTTTTTTTTACCTATTAATATATATATCGAAAATTATATTTTAAAAATTTGTTTTAAAGCATCAAATATTTATTATATAATTTCATTTAGATTTCAGCAACAGTTAAGATGTGATCATAATGGAGTACTTCGTCCAAATTGTAAACAGCCTTTTACTTCATATGAAGAAGCATGTAGACGACTCCTACCATATCATGTATTTAATTCACAAAATTTTCATGAGGAGGATTTAAATAAAGGTATGTTATCTTTTAAGATTAAGCCAATTTTTTAAAATAATGATTGAAAAATTTTGAAGATACTTCATTAACATCTTCAACTTCCTTTGAATGCATATGGTTATACAGAATAATCAATAGGATGACTATCATGCCAAATTAATGTATTATAATAATAATAATGATAATAATAATAAAGACACCGAGTTCAGCGTTACATGCATACATTTTTTTATCGCAAGCACTTTCCGACGAACTTATAGTCTTCGTCCTCAGACGAATACAAATATTTTTCGAAAAAATTAAACAGAAATAATCCAATGTAGAATAGAATGCATAAACTTATATTTTATGCGTTCTATTCTACATCGGATTATTTCTGTTTAATTTTTTCGGAAAATATTTGTATTCGCCTGAGGACGACGACTATAAGTTCGTCAAAAGTGCTTGCGATAAAAAAATGTATGCATGTAACACTGAACTCGGTGTCTTTATTTTTATTATTATTATATTCAGAATAAATATAACAAAGCAAACATAATGCATTAACAGTCGTTAAGTTCTGCATTTGTTGTAATTTATTTATTATTTTTGTTATATATTTATGTATTTCCACTATGATATATGTTTTTATTGGTTTCCAAATGGTATTATTTTTTTAATTAAATAGTTACTTTTTATGTACGTTGTTACTAGAGTTACTTTTTTTTTTTTTTTTTAATTTCTGAAATACTTTGACATCAAAGCTAATATTTGTATACTGGCATATAAGACAAAGTCCAAATTTCAGAATAGAAAATCTTCACATGTTAAGAACAGGAAGCTTTAAATTCATTCCCTGCAAAAAGTATTGCTACGAACCTTAAAATTCATAGTACATTGCATCTATTAATATTAATGTTTATTATCTAGTGTAGGGAAATGTAATAAAAATAGAATATCAATAAGTAATAATATATTAACTGTAGTGTGATGTTGGTTGGATGATACATATAAAAAATATTTCGGATTTATTTACTTTGACCATTAGCTATCTCATAGTTGTTTGCGCCATTATTTCAGTTGTAAGAAGTTTCAAGTAATTAACTGTTCTGGAAGATTCCTGTTTTTCTAAAAGCCAGCTTAAAAACTTTGAATTACTTCAATTTGTTAAATAAGTTTTTAAAGTTTTTATTATTTGAAATCATGAAACAAACTAAATGAAGAAAGTATGAAGCAAGTTTTAAACTAAAAATGATTAAAATGGCAAAGGAATTGAGTAATGCTTCTGCGATAAAGTTTGATATAACCAGAAAGATAGTAAGAGACTAGGGATATAAAGATGATTGCCAGAGATTCAGAAGTCTGACTGGCAACACTTCCCATCCCGAGTTGGTTGGCGATACTTGTTCACAAAGTTGTTTTAAGAATAGATGCTGAAACTGCATTGTCACAAGAAATATAATTGATATATATATATCAGTTAAACCTAGATATATATATATACAGTATATATGCACTGAAATGGTCAAGAAAATTAAATAAAGCAGAGTAGAGAATTTAAAGCAATCTCAGAATGGTACAACCAGTTTATGAACATGAAAAACTCTAGTAATGCAACAAAGAACAAAAATTGTTTAGAAGCTACAAGCAGATCTTGACCATAAAGTTAAGTTACCAGTTTTCACCAATTTATTATTTGATTGAAGAGAAATATCAATTTCCATTATCAAATATTTGAAATATCGACAAAACACCCATGAACTTTGATATGGAATGCAATAAAACAGTGGACTCTAAGGATAAGAAAATTCTGCTCGTCTAGAGCAGCGGTCGGCAACCTTTCTGACCTCACGGACCTCTAAACTCACAATTTTGAATCCCACGGACCACTATCATGAATTTTTTTAAACAATACAAAACCTGTAGAATAATGATCATAAAAGTTCAATTTTACTATATTAATACGAAACTTGCATGTTTAATTATAACAAATTAATGCAAGCCTAAAGTTCATTGCTGCTTGTTTGAAACAAGTTTATGGATTCTTAGCGCTTTTCCACAAAGGATGACAATCGCTCTCACAATATTGTTTATTGTTCATTATTTATTGATAACAGTTATTTTGTATTTGGTTTTAGATTCGAATAGAAACCCCCAATGAGTGGAAAAAAGTAACTATGCATTTTGCATTTCTTTCGTAATACTTCACGTAACCTTCTGTTGATCAATGTCCAAATTTCTCCACGGACTACCAGTTGCTGACCATTGGTCTAGAGTACAGACCACGAGAGAACCAGATTTACAACGGTGTTGTACTTAGCCAATGAAACGAAAAACGTGATTATTGTCAAGTGTAAAACTAAACCTAAACTAGTTGTATATTATTGTTACAACATCACAATGCTAGGCTGCAATTTTTTTTATTATTTTAATTTAAAAAATCACATGACTTCCGGTCTGGATCGGAAGTCATATATGATTGAATTGGGGCCTAAGTCCCTAAGCATTCCATATCTGCTGTCAATTTTCATCTGTGATGGATGGAAATATTTTTGATTAGATTTTCAACATGTAGGTTAAAAGAAAGTCTGTTATCGAATATGACACCAAGATCGCAGACACTATTAACAGTCTCTAGACATTGGCTATTAAGGAAAAAATTATTAATGGGAGTGTTTCTAACAAGGCTAAAATCCATAACTTTTGTTTTGTTAGGATTTATTAAAAGGTTTAGCAATTTTATAAATAAAATAAAATAAATGTATTTTATTTTATTTATAAATTATCTAACATTTTCAAATGTATAATGTATTTCTTACATTTTATCTTTCTTTGTATACATTAAATAATTGAGTATGATAATTTTATTACACATGTACTATATATATATGATATGTTTTATTAATAAAGTTAGTTTTAAACAGAATTGAATTTCTATTTTTCACATGTAATTTTTCTAGTATGTGAATTTTACATTTTATTATAATATTTGTTTACAGTTGATCAATCATTCGAAGCAATATCTCATAAATGTTTAGAAAGAATCAAAAGATTGCATAACAAGTATCATTATTTACTACTGAAAGAAGGCATGGTAAGATAAAAAGGAAATTTTGATAAATTTAATCTAATTGTAATGTATTTAATTTAATTTAACATATTCTTTCATATTTAAATTAGGAAGATTTACAATGCTTATTAAGCTGATACTAAATAAACATGAAAATTAAATTAATTTGATTTGGGTTGCAAAATTATCATCTAAATATATATATGTTGCTTATAGCAAATTTTATGCATGGTATATAATATTTGCTTCATGAAAATTGGAGGATTGAATCCATTATGAGTCCATATAAAGGATGGTTACATATATACAGTAAAACTTCTCTAATTCAAACATCTATAACTTGAATATTTCTTTAACTCAAAGAAAACAAAGCAATTCACTTGATAGGTCTCAATGGAATATCACAGGGATTTAACATNATAATAATGAAATTAGTGGGCACTTGTACTTAGTACATTTTTTAATACCCGAGCCTGTTTAAATATATGAAGGCCAAAATGGTAAAATTCCTTAAAATTAATGGCACTTCAAAAAAGATAGGAATCTAAAAAAAGAAAAGAAATTTTACACTACAGCAGGAAACACCCTTAAGTTATCTTTTCTGGTGACATTTATTTGTCTCATTGTGATAAACATTACTGTTCCAGGGCCTTTCCACTGGCTGTACACAGCACATAAATCTACTGTGATGAACGTACGAGAGAAAAAATAAAAATAATAATAATAAATATCCTTCTTGGTGCCACTGTATTGTTGTCTTTCAGTTCATATGTGGAACACAATGCTAGTAGATGTGTTAACCGTAGACTGTGTGGTTGGTGGGTAGGAATGTGATATATTAAAAATACAACAAAAAAACAGCTCAAATCCGAACGATAACGATGATTCAGAAGGAATATGTGGTGTAAAATAGTGGCTGGTGTAACTCAGGGCTAGAAAAGAGAATTTCCTGCAGATGGTGTACAGAACGACTGCATCTTGGATACGCTTTTTTTCTACAAAATGGCTGTAAATATTTTAATAAATGTCCTGTCATTAGATGTTGTATATGATAATTGTCCGTTTTAGGTTTGTGAATTTTTTTTTATATTATTATTATTATTATTATTATATTATTTTATATATATATATATATAAGACTGACTGGTTCTATGCAAGCTACACTTTAGTTTAATTTAACGACAAGAACTTAAATTAAAACTGCACAATGTAGATTTCTTGTAAATATATTTCTTGCAAATAGTACTTAAACGTTCATTACAATACTTCTGTGTTTAAAATTAATCCGAAACATCGTAATTTTCTATGCTTAGTTGATATTTTGTTAATATATTGTATATGCATGTATGTAGATACATATCTATATGTATATATACATATACATAAAAATATATATTTTGTTTTAACATTAAATCTTGAAAAAGAGAGAGAGAGAGAGAGAGAGAGAGATAGAAAAGCATCATCAGCCAAGCAGATAGTGTCAAATTTTTACGAGACGTAGCCTATCCTCCGTCCTCACAAGGCTACATTTAATTCTAAGCTGTGTGCAAGTTCCTTTAAGAAAAAAAAATATATATATATGCCCCTGCAGTAATGGACAGTTATAAATATGTAGTTTTAAAAAAGAGTAAAGGAGAAAATATACCACGGTTATTTATTGGAGTAAGAAGCGAAGGGAAAAAGAAAAAACAATTTCGAAGTTGTTATATGCATATTATGATTTTTAAAATGACAAACTTTAAAGAGAAATTATGAACTTTTGTTCATGGAATCATCCCGTCAGTTTAGAATAATAATTAAATTCATTTCTCAGTTCAAGAAATTTATCATTGAAGTATCCAGAAAGAAAAGTTTTTGCAATTTTTAAAAAAAAAAAAGGATGCAGTCAAACTGCATAATTTGTCTATACATATATATATATATATACATATATACATACATAAAGAGTGATTATAATTAAACAGGTGGTGATTACAGCTTTGTATAGAAAGAACTGATGGATCAAATGCATCCAAATTTNCACACAAAAAAAAAAAAAAAACATACAAAATATAATAATAATGAAATTAGTGGGCACTTGTACTTAGTACATTTTTTAATACCCGAGCCTGTTTAAATATATGAAGGCCAAAATGGTAAAATTCCTTAAAATTAATGGCACTTCAAAAAAGATAGGAATCTAAAAAAAGAAAAGAAATTTTACACTACAGCAGGAAACACCCTTAAGTTATCTTTTCTGGTGACATTTATTTGTCTCATTGTGATAAACATTACTGTTCCAGGGCCTTTCCACTGGCTGTACACAGCACATAAATCTACTGTGATGAACGTACGAGAGAAAAAATAAAAATAATAATAATAAATATCCTTCTTGGTGCCACTGTATTGTTGTCTTTCAGTTCATATGTGGAACACAATGCTAGTAGATGTGTTAACCGTAGACTGTGTGGTTGGTGGGTAGGAATGTGATATATTAAAAATACAACAAAAAAACAGCTCAAATCCGAACGATAACGATGATTCAGAAGGAATATGTGGTGTAAAATAGTGGCTGGTGTAACTCAGGGCTAGAAAAGAGAATTTCCTGCAGATGGTGTACAGAACGACTGCATCTTGGATACGCTTTTTTTCTACAAAATGGCTGTAAATATTTTAATAAATGTCCTGTCATTAGATGTTGTATATGATAATTGTCCGTTTTAGGTTTGTGAATTTTTTTTTATATTATTATTATTATTATTATATATACATATATATGTGTGTGTATATATAAACGCTTATTATTATTGATGAACTTTTTATTTAAGAAGTAAATAATTTATATTTATTTCTTGCGCGTTACTTAAATAAATGACAAGAAAAAAAATGGCCGGATCAAGTTCTATTTCTAATACGATCTTTTATAACAGTTAAAGTATCAGTATCATTTCCGACATTTTTTTTTAAGTGTAAAGGCGTTTGTTTTTCTTTCAAATTCGAGCAGTTTACTTTTAATGCCTCCATCCCGGGCACTAAAAGGCCCCTTCGGCTAAGCCTACATAGTATAGTCGACCCCCGTATAACACTGTTGATTATTCCGTTTTATATGAATTCAATGTTGTACGAGTCACTTAGATTTTACAAATACATCAGCCGTTCGTAGCCCAGCACACGTATTTGTAAAATCTAAGTGACTCGTACAACATTGAATTCATATAAAACGGAAAAATCAACAGTGTTATAGGGGGGTCGACTGTATTAACTGGGGCTCAGTTATTCGGATTAACCCCCTCCCCCGAAAGTTAAGCCGATCCGTACCAATCGCGGGAATTTTCGGGAGATGGTACTGTACGTCCGGATATGTCGGGGGGCCCCATCCGTTGCCTCAGGCCTAATCTAACCCGTAATCGGCTTGCTAAAAGGGCGGAAAGTTAAGCCATTATTCAGATAAGCGTACCTTCAAGTGTTTCTACTAATTCCCGTAATATTATAAGTCGAGAGAATTCATTACACTAAATACCTGAATTTCAAAAACATTCATTTCTCCTGTATTCCTTTGATGGGAGGTAATTAATTAATTAGACAATGAGAGCACTTCGTAAAGATGGAGAATACGTATGTTTTCACTTCGCTTTTCGACAGTATTCTTGATTACTTGACACCCCCTTTTTCTCTCGATTTACAAATGTGTCATATCACAATTTATCGACTCCGATTTCCACAAAAGAACAATTGGTCATATGATTAACTCCATTGTAAAACTGGTTATAGGCTAAAAAAAAATTTTTTTCCGCTGTTACACGAATGTAAACTTCGATCCTGCTATCGGTTGACTGTTTTATTGTTCAGGTAAGTCTCGAGAATACGTGTAACTTCTTCGGTATTGTAGTGAGGCCGACTTGTCAAAAATAGGCTTATTTAAATACAGGCCGTATGTAAGCTTAATTAACTAGTTGCATAGATCTGAACGGTCATCAAAGGTCGTATTGAAGTTATACTTACATAAACACAACTTAGTTTGTTTTAAATGCTTCTAATTCTTTCGTTTACGGTTATTGTACAGTCGACCCCCTATAACACTGTTGATTTTTCCGTTTTATATGAATTCCATGTTGTACGAGTCACTTAGATTTTACAAATACGTGCGCCGGGCTGTGAACGGTTCACGTATTTGTAAAATCTAAGTGACTCGTACAACATGGAAATCATATAAAACGGAAAAATCAACAGTGTTATAGGGGGGATCGACTGTATTCTTATTCTCAGACCCCTACAATGTGAAAAGGGTGAGTGGTATAGTGAAATAAACGTTTAATTTCCACGGATAATGTTCCATCTGCCGAAATTCTAGAGTACACCTTCCTCTTATGTATACACATACATTAGGAATGACTACGGCCGTACACAAAGTGTTTACGGGAAGGATGAGACAGAGAGAGAGGAGATAGAAGAGAAAGGAAGGGTATAATGTTGGCGTGCAGTATTTAGGCTACAAGGCCATTGCCCCAAAGTGTCTTAAAAGAAACCTTTGTTGTATCATACACCAATATGTAGTACAGCTACATAAAAGTGAGAAAAGAGTAAAGTGATGAATGCCAATGATTGTTAATGAACGCTTAAAACTGATACAGTACATTATACCAGTTATAGCTAGAATGCTCTAAGAGCGCCATGCATTCCTAGAAATACTTGCAAGGGCTGTGATGTATTTGATGTGTGGTGTGAAGTTAAGCTTCTCGTCAAAAATAACAACCTAAATATTTAATTCACGATAGAGTTGTAAGCGATATTCCAGAGTCCAGGATCCGACCTGAATACCCGAGGACACCCCCGAGTGGTCGGAATGATAATGTTATGTTGTGTTGTATAAACACCCGCACTCCTGTCAGCAAAATAGGACCAAGTTAAAATCCTGTATACAAACGAAGTATAGCAATCTGATCAATCTCTATCCGCGTTTACAAACGTCATCTAGGATCACTGGATCGCGATCAAACTAATTCGAGCGGTGGATAGGATCGTTTGAATCGGATTAAAAAAAAAATTAAAGATGGCGACCTCCATGATTAAAGTCAAGCTGATGTTTAAATGTCGACAATGAAAAGTATTTAAAACTTAATAAATAGTAAGTAAAGACATTATTAAAATATCCGATAAACAGATGAAAAAACTAAATATTAAGAGATTTTTTTTACGAAATTGTATGGTAAGAATGAATGGCGTGCAATCTCCGATTTTGCCATTATGGGAGCAGTTTTATTCACGGAGTAAATACGATTCGATCCTATTTGTATACTTTCCGCCAATTAACACACGATTGAAGCGATCTGTATCATGTGACAAAGATTGATTCATCTTGCGGATCGATCATCTGAAATGAAAAGTATATACAAATAAAAGTATATATAGATAAGAGAATTGAGAAGTACAGTACGTAACAACCGGTAATCAATAGTAGGGATGAGAAATCAGGCTACGTCTGATTCATCAATCTAGCCTAAACTGCGTGGTTTGTATATTTTCGGGGAGTGGTCCGTCTGGATATGTCAGGCTCCTTCCCTCACCACCCATCAGCCCCATTATAGGTCTGGCCGAACCCATAATGACTTGCTAAAAGAGGCCTCTTAGTGCCCACGGGGTCGGAAGGAACAGTTAAATTAAAGTTGAGCCAAAAAGTTAGGAACAGGTTAAAGCAGCTTTATTAAAAGACAATTTAACAATTTCCGCTTTAATTTGGCCGCTGCAGCGACAGTGCAGCGAGGTTTGAAATCGCTGAACATAAAATTCAAGATGGCTACCACGAACGGCGAAGAATTTGTAAAATCTTTGTATCATTGGGCTAACTTCGATATTATAATCTTTTATAACATCAGTTACAGTTTTTGTATTATTTCCGAGTAAACATTTTGATTTACGTAAAAATAACGTTTACAAACGGCAAAGCATCAATATAGAGCTGCTCCCCTCGAAAGCGTAAAGCGATCGGCATCAGTTCAAGTAAAGCAGCTTTATTAGACAACGCACCAGACCAGGAGCCGGATGCCCGAGAGGTTATGGTGGTAACCTACCAATTTGGAGATCCAGGATGGAATCCGGATCCACCGAAAAATTCCTGGGGAGTTGAAATATCCCAGGAATTTTTGGAAAGTAATCCGTCTGAATATGTCTGGCACCGTCCCTCATCATCCAGCCTAGAAAAAAACCCAAACTCTTTCTGCCTTGTGGGCACTAAGGAGACCCGTTTTTCGTAAACCCATAATGGGCTTGCTAAAAGAAAGGTCTTCTTAGTGCTCACAGGGTGGAAAGATCTCCAAAAAATACAACGCATTAACAGAAATAACTGTATAAGAAAGCTCTGTTAATGTTAATGCTTATATAATAAGTCTCTTATATTTACTTAAAATTGATCTAAACAATTCGCATAAACAATAACACTTGTCGCACAAAATCTAAAGTAATCGCACAAAATGGCGGCTTATAACTGACGTGACTAAATACACATTTTCTTATTAAAAATTAAAATATATAGAATAATATTTTAAATTGTAATTTAAAATTTATATAGTTTTATTTATATACTAAATAACATCATCATCATTATACATCATTCACAAATTTAGGCCATGTTGACCCGTTTCGATCGGTAGACAGAGTCTAGACGGGGTCTAGGAGTCGTTTTTGTGGACGTTTTTAGTTCGTCGTCGTCGTCCTCGTGATTGATACTGTAAAACTTCATGAGGTATCCTACATGTTGAAGGCATTTTTTTTTACTATATAAGGATAGTTTTTCAATTAATGGCCACATGTGGAGTTCCTTCAAAATATCCTCATTTCGACGACGATCCAGCAGTTCGGCGCATAAACCTCATTTCGGCTGCCTGTAATCTTCGGATATGTCGGGGCCCGGCCGCCCCATTGTAGGCCTTGCAGAACCCATAACGGGCTTACTTAAACAGGCCCTCTTAGTGCCCACAGAAATTATTCAAATAAAATTTAGTATTGTTTTTAAACAATTGCAAGATTTTTAATTATAAAAAAACAATAGAATTACAATGGAATAATCTTGTGTATTCCGTTAAAACACAGACAAGAATAAAATAATAATTATATATAATTTATAGCTAGAATGCTCTAAGAGCGCCATGCATTCCTAGAAATACTTGCAAGGGCTGTGATGTATTTGATGTGTGGTGTGAAGTTAAGCTTCTCGTCAAAAATAACAACCTAAATATTTAATTCACGATAGAGTTGTAAGCGATATTCCAGAGTCCAGGATCCGACCTGAATACCCGAGGACACCCCCGAGTGGTCGGAATGATAATGTTATGTTGTATAAACACTCGCACTCCTGTCAGCAAAATAGGACCAAGTTAAAATCCTGTATACAAACGAAGTATAGCAATCTGATCAATCTCTATCCGCGTTTACAAACGTCATCTAGGATCACTGGATCGCGATCAAACTAATTCGAGCGGTGGATAGGATCGTTTGAATCGGATTAAAAAAAAAATTAAAGATGGCGACCTCCATGATTAAAGTCAAGCTGATGTTTAAATGTCGACAATGAAAAGTATTTAAAACTTAATAAATAGTAAGTAAAGACATTATTAAAATATCCGATAAACAGATGAAAAAACTAAATATTAAGAGATTTTTTTTACGAAATTGTATGGTAAGAATGAATGGCGTGCAATCTCCGATTTTGCCATTATGGGAGCAGTTTTATTCACGGAGTAAATACGATTCGATCCTATTTGTATACTTTCCGCCAATTAACACACGATTGAAGCGANTTTATTTATTTATTTATTTCCGAATTGAAATTGATTAATTTTATATTTTTATTTATTTATTTATTTTTAAATTTATATTTTATTTTCTACATGTGTTGTTTGATTGCCGACGATTTTAAAGGAAGAATTGATACTGGATGTGTCGTTGGATGGAGGGGAGACTTTGGCTTCGAATTGCTCTGTTTTTACACGAGAAATTTACTTGAAATGGTTGTTTACATCTATATTTAGATGGTTTGTTTTTGTTTACAATTAGTATGGATGGGTTATTTTTGTTTATGAACTGTGAATTGTGTTGTTTTCATATTGCTACTACATTCCCTACGTTTCTATGATGATTTTTCCAAATTGTTTTTTTGATTTTATAAAGTTAAATAACATATACAGTTTCATAATTTAAAGATTTATTTGAAACATTTTTAAATGATTAAGAGATTCGTTTGATCGAACACTTTAAAACACTAGTTGATATGTTTCCCGATCTCTTTCTTTGGTCTTTGTATAGAAAATATTCTTTTCGATCGATCCGCTTAAGATTTTGCATAACATACCGAGTAAATTAAATCGGTTAATGAGATTATTTGAAAATTATCCGAAACTCTTTGGAAAAGTAAAATATGTATTTGATTCAACCGTCTGACTGACCCCTCTAGTGCTGTTGATTTCTTTTTTTGAATTCCGTCGACACCTAGGGGTCTGTATTGAACTTGGGAATCTGCTATATAATTTGTTACTAAAGAATGTTATAAAATCGTCGATACACCTTTCTTGCTGAGATATGTTTAATCAAAACACTAATGTTTTCTACCTAATACAATAGGCCGTCTTCGGACCTGTTGTATTGTAACCGAAATTTGAATGTATTTTTAAATAACTTAACATTTAAACAACAGAACGTCCGAACATTTTTACATTTTAAATTTAAAACAAAATATTAGATAAATTAACAAATAAGTAATAACTGTAACAAATGAAAATAT